>NC_056749.1:674232351-674312351 GCF_019279795.1 Protopterus annectens | reverse complement strand
GACCTTCAATTACAGATAAGCATCTTGCATACCTACTGACAACATCCAATCCACAACTCAGTCTTTTTAGGATGGAGATCAGAGACTGCACGGCAAACATTGAGAACCTTTTTGTAACTGACAAAGTAATAAACAGAGCTGATATCCAGAAGTGACTTGACTTTTCTAGTTTTTTTTTTCAGGAATTTTTTTTTTCACAAATGAAACATCCTAAAGGGTATGTAAACCATTGGCTTATTGAAACAGTAATCAGGTCATGATCTGCCAGTGTAGTCACACAGAATTATGACTATGAGTTGCAAAGAATCTTCATTCTGAAGATAAAAGCTGGACTCCTCAACTTCCATTTGTTTACTAACTCTAAGCAGCTCACCTAACCAACCACCCCTGGAAAATTGGGAACTGGGCCTATTCAGTTTAATCATTGCAAAGTTAAAGGCATAACTAAATAAAATATTTACAACTTTATAATTTGTCCCCTCTGAATGAGGGCTTTCAAAGATAAGCTGTAGTCATTACAGGGCTATATTGGATACAGCCTGATCTCTGGATTATATGTCAGGGGTAGAGGGTTTGGTTAAAGGTATATATACTTACTGCCTTAGAAATGAGGCATACCCAGTGAATCACAAACTCCTATCAACCGTCTTGGCATATGTCAGAGAGTTGTCATGACGACATCAGACAATAGTGAACACATTAAAAAAACACAAAATAGGAAAAAGTATTAAAAAAGAAACATGCAGAATATAGCTTTTCAAACTTTCATTGAAAAATCCCATAAGGAAATTTCCAACCAGCCATTAGCACAATTAAGGAAGCTTCCAAAAATTAAATAATGTCTAGTGCCAAGACAATTCAGTAGCAGGCAACCTATCAATTAGTAAACCTCATGGCATTAAGTTTGTGGTCAAACACCTCTGTAAAAGAAGTTTATCTTAAAAAAATTGTTTGTCCTTCAGTGTCCATAACTGCAGTTACTCTACGACTTCAGCTTAATCCTTGCCCAGCAGTAAGCACTCACAGGGGTCAAGTTCATATAACGGAGTCTGTATAGCAATAGCATTAGTTTAATGAACAGGCAGCAGCTAAAGAACACTTGCAGATAATCAGGCTACCATATCTCATTAGACTGAACCTGAATCCAAATGTAGAAACACAAGCAAAAGAAAGCAATCCAGAAAAAGCACTAGTTGGCTACAGTCTTGAAGAAACTGGAGGAATACAGCTTTTCATAATTTTAGCAAATACTTGGATCACTTTCCTTTCCTTGTGTTTGTGAACAAAAGGCTCATTCTAGTGAAAATCCATGAAAGCGGTGATAATCCAGACAGTCAGATAAGGGGGTCTTTGCTGACTCAAAGAAATGCATCTTGGTTGGACTGATATCTTTATCCAGGGGTCAAGCATCTCCATGAGCTTCAGAAACTCCCTAAAAAGACAATGCTAAGGGGCCAGTCACATACAGTGTATGTGGACAGAGTAACACAGCAGCAAACTTGCATGAGTCATGTGACAATGAAGGGATAAGCTGGCCTTATTGACCGTGCATGCATGTGTGTGCCCTTAAGCTTCTTTATTCAGAGATCCTGAAAAATATATTTTTAATAATCTGCATGGTGATCTGACACAGCTTGTTCTGAAGACTGAAAGGATTTGTCATCCTAGTCCTCAAAACCGAAGGTATGAAAATTTACGGAGAAAACTTTTGTGGATTCAGACACACCCCCCCCCCCCCCCCCGGGAAAATAAATCTTCCTTTCACTACTGCTAGAAGTAAAGATGCAAGATTTTTAGGGATCTCTGATATGCTTCTTCCTAAGTCTCCTGCAGTTAAATTAGAAAGAAGATGAGGAGCATGAATGCAGCTAACGGTTCCTTCTTTGACGCCACTCCCTTTCCAGTTGTACAGGATGTGGCTGAAGGGCAGGATGGATCACTGCTGGTCCGAAAGATGTCAGAGTTGGGATTGGTACTCTACTACCTGGAGGGCCTCTGCCATGACTAACCTAGCAATCAGTGTGCAATCAAAAGCAGAAAACTGTACTGGCACTGTACCACCAAAAGCCTGCATTGAGTGTCTTGTGCAAACACAGGAATCCACTTCAATCAGTTATCACCTGCCCAAGATGAATCCCAAGACAAATGACACTTCCACTTCTGGTACAGACAGACTAGTACAGCCTTCTTAAATGGTATCAGCTCCGGGTGGCTAACAACAGTTAAGGTGTCGGCACAGTGAAGGTGGTGATGGGAAGCAAACAGTATCAATGAAAGCCGTCCTGAAACCTGTGGTCTGGCTGGTTGACACTGTGACCCAGATTTAGTAGTGTCAGTGGCAAATTACAGCTAATCCAGGTATTCTCATGCTAGCACTTCTCACAGTGGAAATACTGAACCTAAAAATGGCTTTCCTAGGGGAGGATGACTTCTGACCACTACTGAAATCTTTGGCTGAAAAAGACACGCTTAGTGTGCCTTTTTAGGGATATTCATGAGAACAGCAGGTTTTACTTTTTGCTACTGACCCGCTGAATGCTTACCACTCTTTCCCGAAGATAATGAAGATCAGTCTAAAGGGAGAAGACAGGCTGAGCCAGGCTCTCCAGCTATTCAACATTTTGCTGGAGAAGTTGGTACTCCCAACAGCTGGGCTCTGTGCCAAAAAGTGGCCAGGCTACACTTTCCACATGACGTACAGTGGTTAATACTGTGCTATGGCCCAGGCCCAAGCAGAAAAAAAAAAAAAGAGAGAAAGACGGAAAGAAATACAGTGGAATTTGTCATCCAAATAAATGTCAGCCAAATGCATTGCACCAAAAGAGATGGAAAAAAGCAAACTCAATATCTGCACAAAAATAACACATAAATGCAAAATAAAAATTTTAAAAAATAAGCCAAACTGCAAGAAAAATAACAGGTTCTGTTTCATGATGAAAAAAGAGCTGAAAAGCCTACAGTAACTGATGATTTGGGGTGCATGGCTAAGCTTAAAAAGGCCCTTGTGGTCCTTAGCCTAGTAAATACCTATGAACCTATGAAAACCTGATGTTGTGCAGCTAGAACTGCATGACGAAAAGTACAGTTTTGTACCTACCATAAATGTAGATGTTCGAGGATCCACATTGCTGCAGTCCTAACTATTGGGTAGTCCGCTGTCCCAGTCGGCCCGAATACCAAAGTATATGGCTGACGTCGGTCAAGGCGCATTAGACTGACGTCAGTACGTCAGGGTACTAATGCGCATGACCGACGTCATATCCTCAGTCTTTTCTTGCCCCAGATGTCAGAAGACCCTAAAAAGACAAGGCCAAAACCAAAAACCCCAAACATTCCTGCACCAAAAATATGTACAATATATACAAAATTACAAGAGTATAACCTCACCTACACAACCACCCCTAAACACAGAGGGAAGGAGGGAGGGTAAATTGGACTGCAGCAATGTGGATCCTCGAACATCTGCATTTATGGTAGGTACAAAACTGTACTATGTTCTTCATTCCACATTGCTGCAGTCCTAACTATTGGGTAGAATCCCAAAGCAGAGGTAAGGGAGGCTGGCAAATCATAAGGAAGCAGGAGCTGTCAACATGCCTTGCAAAATAGCTGTGGCAAAACCAGCCCTAGATTTAGAGTAGAGAGGAAGGTGATAATGCTTAGAGAAAGTATGCACTGAACTCCAAGTAGCTGCCTCCAAAATATCCTTAGTTGCCACCCCCCTTAGAAATGCTGTTGAAGTGGCAGTAGCCCTAGTGGAATGAGGCCTAATCCCAGCTGGAATCTCCTTGCCATGATGGGAATAACAAAATGCAATGCAAAACCCAATCCACTTAGAAATAGTTTGTTTTGACACAGGCTTGCCCTGAGAACTCAAAGCAAAAGAAACAATCAACTGCTGAGACTGCCTAAAATCCTTAGTCCTGCTTAAATAATAACGCAATTGCCTGTGTACATCTAAAGTGTGCAAAATCTTTTCCCCCTTATTTTGGGGATCTGCATAAAAAGTAGGCAAATGAATAGTTTGGTTTAAAGCCACACTAGAAACCACCTTAGGCATAAAGGAAGGATTAGTAAGTAATGATACCCTATCCTTATGGAAAATCAAAAAAGGCTCTACCGCCATAAGGGCCTGCAATTCAGAAACCCTTCTTGCAGAAGTAATGGCCAACAAAAAGCAGTCTTCCATGACAAGTATTTCAATTCAGCAGTAGCCGCAGGCTCAAAAGGTTGTAGAGTAAGTTTCTCCAACACAAAATTGAGATCCCAAGCAGGAGTAGGAGCTCTACGTGGGGTCTTATATTCTTTGCCCCTCTAAGAAATTGCTTGAACAAAGGATGCGAAAACAATGGTGGGTCACAATCATAGTGAGCTGAAATTGCTGCAGCATGAATCTTTATGGAAGAGAAAGACAAACCTTTGTCCAATAACTCAGTAAGATATTGAAGAGCCACACTCAAATTAGGCTCAGAAATCTCCAAATTGTTTGCTGCACTCCAAAATAAAAATCTCTTCCATTTGTCTGCGTACACTTTCCTTGTACTAGGTCTTCTAGCTTCCATAATGACATTTAAAACTTGTTGAGGAAGTTGAGACCTGCTGTGTTTCAAAACAGAATATGCCAGGCTGTCAGATGAAGAGAGTGAAGCTTGGCATTGAGCAGGTGACCGTCCTTCTGAGACAACAGGTGTGGAATCAAAGGTAAAGGCCATGGAGGCTTCCTTACCAGACTCCTCAGTAATGGGTACCAGTGTTGCCGAGGCCAATCTGGAGCTATTAAAATCATCCTTGGCTTGTCTTGTCTGACCTTTAGGAGCACCTTTGGGAGAAGAGGCAGAGGTGGAAAGGCATACACATGAAGATTTTTCCAACTGAAAGAAAGAGCATCCACTTTCCAAGCTGTGTGATGAAACCTCTTTGTGCAAAACTTTGGCAGCTGGTGGTTTAGTGGAGAAGCGAACAGATCTATGTCTGGAGTTCCCCATGACACTGTCAATTTTCAAATACATGAAGATCCAGTTTCCACTCGTGGGGATCCATGATTTGTCTGCTTAACACATCTGCTAAGGAGTTCTGTGCTCCTGGCAGAAACCTTGCCTGAAGAGTTAGTTGCAAGCTGAGCGCAGTCTCCCATAAAATCATTGCTTGCCTGCACAACGGGTAAGAATGTGTTCCCCTTGTTTGTTGATGTACCACATGACAGTTGTGTTGTCTGTTAGAATCAACACCTGCCCTGGAAGAAGTAACTCCTTGAAAGCCATTAATGCAAACTGGACTGCTAACATCTCTTTCATGTTGATATGTAGATGCTGTAGTCTGGCAGGCCACTTGTCTTGTATCCACTTTCCATTTAGATGAGCTCCCCAAGCAATGTCTGAGGCATCTGTCGTTAGAATCTGACTCACCTCTGGCCGGGTCACAGAGAGTCCCTTGTTTAGGTGACATTCCTGAGCCCACCACAAAAATTCCTTTTGAATGCAAGGTATTATTTGAATGACAGTGTCCAAATCCTGGCAGTGCTGTGTCCATACATTTTTGAGATACCATTGCAGCTTCCTCATATGCAGTTTGGCATTGGGAAGCACCAGAATACAAGATGCCATGAACCCTAAGGCTTGAAGGACTGTCCTTGCAGTCAGCCCGGACTGAAGAGATAGTTGATGGAAGTAACTGGAAAGATTCTTTTGTTTGTCCGGGGTTAAAAAGGCCATCTGGGCTGCTGTATTCAGTCTCACACCCAGAAAGCACATGTCTTGAGAGGGTACTAGACTGGACTTTATTTTGTTCACAGAATACCCTAGGCATCTTAGCACTGCTATCACAAACTCCAAATGCTGTAAAAGGTCTTCCTTTTCTTGAGCCAGAATCAGGCAGTCGTCCAAGTAAGGATAGATTTGAATTCCTTTTAGCCTGAAGTAAGCTATTACTGGAGCCAGAACCTTTGTGAATACTCTGGGCGCAGTAGATAAGCCAAAGGGCAATGCAGAGAACTGATAATGAGAATTCCCAGCTCGGAAACGCAGATACTTCCTGCAACTTAGTCTGATAGGCACATGAAGGTAAGCTTCCTTGAGATCTAAAGTTACCATCCAGTGATCCTTGCCCAGCAGAGGTAAAAGCTGTTGTAACGTCAACATTTTGAACTTGGGAATATCCAGATAAGTGTTGAGGATAGATAAATCCAAAATTGGTCTCCACGTGTTCCCCTTCTTCGGTACTAGGAACAGGCGAGAATAAAATCCCAGGCCCCTTTCTGGCACAGGAACTGGCTGAATGGCCCCTATTTGGAGCAACAGAGAAATTTGCTTGTGAGCCTCTTTTCTTTGTAGAGGAGGAATGTCTGGCATGCCTTTGAAAGGAGGCAAGGTATGGAAATAAAACCTGTAACCGTGGTGAATGATATCCAAAACCCATCTGTCTTGGGTAATTAAATCCCAATTTTCTTTGAAAAGAGCCAGCCTTCCTCCCAAAGGTGCTGCCAGGTGAGAATGTACTGGCAGCTGAAAAGGTAGGTCATTGGGTCTGTTTACGAAAGGACTGACCCCTGCCCTCACCAGAAGTCTGAGCAGGTGAACTCCTGTTCTAGGCCTAAAAGAACCTTGAGCTCTGCCCCTACCACGTCTAGACCTACCCCTAGACTGGGAATCATAAGCAGGATATGTCCATCCCTTAGTAGGCCAATTTCTACTAAACTTCGGAGGCTGCACCTGCAATAAATCCTTAACAGTTTGCATAGACTTAGCCTTGTCCTCCATTTTCTTTAAAACTGCTTCCACAGGCGAACCAAACAACACATCAGACTGTAAAGGAGCATCCAAAATCCTTGTTTTAACATGCTCAGCTAAATTCTGATCCCTCAACCAGGCGTGCCTACGAAGAACAGAACCAGTGGCAGCCACCCTCGAGGAGGCCTGCACAGCATCAAAACCACACTGCAAGGAATGCTTACCCACCTGTTCAGACACATGAACTAAATCCTGCAACTCTTTACACTCAATACCTTCTGCCAGAGCATCCACCTTAGACTTCAATTGTGAAAGGAGATAATTCTGATATTTTAACATGTGAAACTGACAATTCAACGCCCTCATGGCTAAAGTGGAAGAAGTATACACTTTCTTTCCCCATCTATCCAAAGCCCTTGCCTCTTTATCAGGAGGAACAGGATTTTTAACAACAGAAGCCTTCACACCTTTAGGCCCCTGAGAGACAGTTTCGGGTCTGCCCTAGGACTCTTAAAAGATACTTATGAGCTTCAGGCACCCTATAGTACCTATCCGGTTTAACTGGGGCAGGAGGCAAAGAATCAGGATTCAGGGAAGCCTCTGCAAAAACATCTTCCACCACATTCAGAACAGGAGGTATAGCTAAAGGCCTATGCTGGGGTAAAACAAGAATTCCCTAAGCCTCTTCCTGGAATCAGAGAAATCTTGACCTTCCCATTTAAAATGCTCCCTCATGGAATGCAGAGTCTCTGAAAATGAAAAATCCTCAGGAGGAGAAGCTGAAGGAGTAGAATCATCCACATCAGAATCAGAATAAGGAGGATACTCCTGCAAGTCTTCAGCCGAAGACTCAGAAGCCTCG
The DNA here is from genome assembly GCF_019279795.1 of Protopterus annectens. Lineage (NCBI taxonomy): Eukaryota > Metazoa > Chordata > Ceratodontiformes > Protopteridae > Protopterus > Protopterus annectens. Next base: position 674,304,764 of record NC_056749.1, on the reverse strand, counting down.
AACATTGCTCAAAACTCTCAAACTCAGGTTCCACCCTAGGCCTCTTATCAGGAGGGGCATAGAACCTCTAATCATAGTAATCAAATCCTCTGCCATTTTAAGCATATGTTTCTTAGGCAAAGACCCTGAAGCACTAGGAGAAACCCCCACTGAAGCTAAACTTGGCCTGCCTCTCAAAGAAGCCTTGGAAACAGAAGGGAGGCTCTAACCACCTTAGGAAGAGAGGGAAGAACAGCCACCTGAGAAGCCCCTTCAGCCTGGCCTACTTCCTGAGAGGACACATCCTGTAACAGTAAAGTCTCTCCTGAGACTCCAAAGAAACTCCTGGCAGAACCTCCGGCTCCACTGAGCCTTCTAAAGAACCGGCGTCCGGGACTGCGGTTCTTCCACTCTAGGGTTTGTTGCTTTGTCCTTGCGCTTTTTGGCGAAGGGCGCCGGAGCATCCGGCGGCATTTTATAATTACAACGCTTCCCAAAACTAACCTGGCACAGTCTAACCTTCTCTTAATAGTGCGTTTCTTAAATCTAGCACAAGAGCGGCATCCAACAACGTCGTGCTCAGGCCCTAAACAAGGTATACACAAAGTATGGTAATCCCTATGAGGTATCTGTTTCCCACAAGAAATACAGTTATTCACTTTTCTGACATCCGGTTAAATACTGAGGCAAGAAAAACCAAAATATTCCCCAACGGGGTACTTAGCCAACTTTGATTCGGTCTGAAACTCTGACTTCAGAAACTTTCAGAACGCCAACCTGCACTCGCAAAACTGCTTCTGCATCGGACCATGCGGCAAAAAAGACTGAGGATATGACGTCGGTCATGCGCATTAGTACCCTGACGTACTGACGTCAGTCTAATGCGCCTTGACCGACGTCAGCCATATACTTTGGTATTCGGGCCGACTGGGACAGCGGACTACCCAATAGTTAGGACTGCAGCAATGTGGAATGAAGAACATCTCTGTGATTCATATAAGACATGTGCTACCCAACACATATGCATGAAGCACAGCAAAAGTTAACATTTTAATGCTATTATTAAAGGTATAAATCCAAGACAGCAAGAAGTTCCAGAGGTAGTTACGAAATGAAACAGGCAATCCAGTCCCTGTTATACTTGCATAAGATGTGGCCTGCATTGACAAGGTCGCGTACTGCTGACTACCCAAATCCCCTAAATTGTCTATTTTGTGACAGAAACAACCCCCCCCCACAAAAAAAAAAAATGACAGCAGGACGCAAGCAGCTAGCACAATGGCACGTCCTGTCCATGTGCCATGAAGCAACTAGACTGTTCTGTTTATTATTTCAGAAGTGAGGATAAAATGTTTTTATATGATCTTCCTTCTTTCCACCTGATGCTATGTAATGACAAAAGACAAAAAAGTTGGGGTGCAAAAACATTTTTCCAAGCTGCTTTACTACTTCAGTGTTGACATGAATACATTGATCAGTACAGTTTTCCACCATCTTCTACAACAAAGGAATTATCTCTGCAGAAACAGAATATACTATATAACATTCATTATATGTTCCTTAAAATTTTCACTGTGTTAGGTTCCAAACTGTTCCTGACAGTCATTGTCTTTCTTACTATTTGAACAGTCTGTAATACAGTTATGTCATCAACTGATGTCAGGTGAGCACTAGACATTCCACAGTTTCCTCATTTTTTAATCTCTGCTCCAGTCTCTTAAGGGTCATGTTCACATCAGAAGCCCCTCCATCTTCTCACTATTCATTTGCTTCCTTGATAAAATCTCAGACAAGAAAAGTTGGTACCTCCTCCAAGGCCAATGAGACAGGTCACTCAGCAAATGTACACTCTCACAGCAGTAAAGAAGTGTGCAGCAAAATCAGCTGTGGCTCAATAATGTGTATATTCTCCCTCTAACCCTCCTCAACTAATCACCTCTCAGTTATCAAACAGTACTGAATTCATTTTATCTCTCCCTGCTGACAAGTCTTGACATAACCCTCCCCACAAGCAAGCCATAAGGTAAAAATGTTAGGCTTTATGGCTTATAAGTAACCCACTATAGACATCACTGATATTACCTTAATGTGGAGAGATTCTGATTTTAATTCATTCTGGATTCTTCTTTACAAAGGACAACTTCACAGCACTATCTCCAGTGACCATCCATTGCTTCCATGTCCAATGATATCCCAATTAATTACATAATAGGTTACCTATTTTAGGTCATGAAGGCAAAGCACACAGAACCAGAAGTAGGACTCCTGTTCTCTGTTACTATGGTTATGAAATACTGTTGTTACTCACCTCAATCTCCACTACAAAAATGCAGAAAAATATTTTATTTATCTGGTGCCATCAGTGTTGCTTGAAATGTATTTCTACAGTATAATTACTTCAGTTGTTAATTTCTGATCTCTGTTGATCCTTTTAAACTATATTCTGCTCTACTATGACCTCATGTTGTCACACTGTTATGTACAATGCATAGATTTGTTCTAACAATGCATAGATTTGTGTTGCCTTGTGGCATGGATTGTGACTGAAAAGGGTCCATGACCATCCCACCTGACTGCAAACAAAAACAGTGATGCAAAGGTGCACCGTGCAGGTATGCAAGACTTTTTTCTGTTTTTTATAAGTTCTTAATGCACAACTTAATGAAATGGAAGAAATAAATGACAGACCAAGTCACCACATTTCACATATGGATAAAAGTCTATAGAGATGAACTTACTTCTCTACAACTGAACGTTTTTGGGACTTTCCTTGGTAGTTTAATGCCATTTTTGTTTCCATTCCAGTATAAACAGCAACACCTTTAACATAAGTAAACAATGCCATAATCAAATACATTTAACAAGGAAACATCTTAACATACTGTTTTATTAACCATTTGTTAATACCTTACATGGTTCTGAATTTTTATTTACATCTAGTATTAAAAGACGAGTTTAAAAATATGCAAACAATATTAAAGTTCTGGAAAAATCTGAGACAGGAAAGTGCACACCACTGTAACTTAGTGATAAGATCTTTACATCAAAGACCCGGGGGTCAGGAGCTCATGCCTAACTTCCGGCTCAGTGCCTGTGGGGATTTTAGAATAGTCTTCATATGCCTGCATGGGCCTTCTCTCACCTGTATTAAACTGTCAATATACGTTTCCCTTGCCTTTATGGATAGGGTATGAGAAGGACCAATTCACTCACCTAGTTATTGAATAAATTACATTAAATTAAGAGGAAAACTGCAGTTTGCCACATAAAATGCATATTATCTTCATAATTCAAAATGCAAAACTGCGAGCAATTCATTCTGTGCTGTAATGAAAGTATTCCAACGGCACTGATGTCACATTGTCAGTCATATGGCAGCAACAAGTATCTGCTTTACTGTGTATTTTAAAAACGCACAGGGGAAAATAATAGTAATTTAACAGTAAAAATCGGTACAAAATAAGATTATCTGGTTTAGACACTAGGTAACGAAAGTCCAAATGATGACACTTTGTACTAGATGTGCTATCCACCCTGACTGAAATGAAGGAATTCATTTGTGGACTGGCATGTCCAGTAATACCATCCAGATGTCTCACAAAAGCAAAGGCATGATCCCTGGACAATCATCTGGAATAGATTAACATCACTGAGATGCAGAATGCCATAGAAATAGTCCATCCACTTTAGGAAAGAAAACCAAACACCCTGAACCTCATCCAAGGTCAGTATAGTTACTATGGCTCCCCTCAACAGTAGATTCTGGACCTGTCCAAAGACTTCCACTGACATGGGCTGGCTCACTACCAAAGCTGGCAGGGCAATTAGCTCCCGACGGTGAGTTAGAAAGGCAATGTGTCAATGTTTGGGACTCAATGGTCACTGGAGATTGTTCTCCAAGCACTAAGAAACTTGGAAAATTGCACCCCCCCTCCCCCACACACAGGCAACCCCAGAGCAGGGTAAGGATTGTGGCAAGGAGGCTGAAGACATTACTCTCATGTACAACACAATAAGGGATAAAACTGTGTGATTATCTTCCCTACATGACTAGGTGGCCTCTTCTCCTTATAGCTGACCGAGCCTAGAAGAAGAAGAAGGAGCATTAGAATGAAAAGAATCCTAAAGACTTTCCACAGAAGTGAAGAACAGTTTCCTCCTCAGTAAGAACTCCACCAGTTCTTGAGAGAAGAGAAAACCATGGCAATTACCACTAGGTCAAGAGATGCAATGGCCCTGACCAACCAACAATCCAAAGAAACGGTGTCACCCAATTTGAACTCAACAGCTTAGCAGATGAATAAAATGGATGCCAGCTGGTCAGACTACCGTACACTTTACTGTAGAATCAACTGGCGCTTTTGTCCCTCAAACACCGGGGACTTCATCAGATATTGTGTCTTATAAAATCAAATTAATTTAAAAAAGTATGATACACAAATTATTAATTTATTAAAGTAGATATCTTAGTGAATATTTCTGTATGAAACATTGAGATTTATGAATTTTGTTAAACTTGTTTTTGATTGGTGGATGGTACTATAAAATAGTGAGAAGAATCTGGTGATTGTAACTCCAGTGAAGTTCCTGAGAGAGCTAGCTGAAGGTCCCCCCCCCCACCCACACACACAAAAATAAAAGGACATGCAGGATGCTGTTCTTGAATTCCACTCTCAGGTTGGACAACCACAGCCACAATATCCAGGCAGGCAGAATCTTGACTTTATGGCCCTAGCTGAAGGATGGCAGTTAGCATAGAGGATTAAGGTTCTAAGCTGTTAACAAGCTGCTTCCTTTTAATCAAGGATACAGGGTTTGACCCCACAAACCTCCATTTGACTATGTGGCTCTGAGTACATCACTGGACCAGACAGTGGGCCCAGGTTGCCTGTGAATAGGGATGTCCATCTATAAAAAAAAAAAATAGCAGTACAGTGAAAGCTGTAACAGGAACAGGATGAATTTGTGTCAGAGAAGAAGGAATCCCTGATTACAACCCAGACAACCTGAGTTTGAGTAGTGGTCAAGCAGGGAAAGGATGAAATCAGTGATCAACGTTGGCTTGAACATTATGGGGTAGGTGGACAGAAACTCCTCTGGGCTGACTGCTAACCAGGAAGTAGAGGCCTGTGAGGCATAGAAGCACGAAAGGTATGGGCATGGTTCTCCCAAGTTGATGATGGTAGACGTATAGGTTCTATATTAGATCAACGAAGGCTTAAAAAAGCGAACAGTGATTTCAACTTCGAACTGTCAGAACAGCGATTTTTTTCCTAGAGAAAAAAATCACTGTTCCAAAAAAAAAAAAATTTAAAACACTTTAAACATTACAATAAGTGGGGGGCTTCACCACCACACCCCCATGTGGAGGGCTCCACCCCCCCCACACCCCCTACTTAAATATACCAACTCCGAGACCACAATACAGTGCTGAAAATGGCAAAGTAAAGAAGCGGCCAAGCGAATTCTAAAAGCCGCTTCGATATTTTGCCGTTTCAGGCAGTGACGCCCATGCCCTGGCCCAGCAATCAAGGAGCCTCAATCGTCACCACTAACACCAGGGAGGTCGTCTCCTAGAAGAGGAAAGGATAACTAATACATACAGTAAAGTACAATTTCCTTTAAGTGTACACAGAGATCACAGTCAGTCTGGGGTTGGTTGCTCCCTTGCTCACCAGGTCCCCAATAAGACTCCTCACTGGCACAGCTATAGGGTCCAGGTCTCAGCCTAACTGGGCAAGCTAAAACCTTCAGTACCCTCTCTGTCCAACAAGTGCTTCATGTCCCTGCCCAAGTAGCTGACACAACACACACATTTTGAGAAGAGGTTATATAACCACACTGACTCTCCCGGGAAAAGGCTGGCACAGGTTCTCCAGCTGTGCCACTATTACCCAGACCATATGGTAGTAACACCTGCCACCACCCAGCTAATAATTATCAGCTACTAAAAGGCCCTTAAAAAGGTGCCCAATTATTACTGTGCAATATTATAATCCAATGGTAGTATGACTAAACAGTCAAGGCTTAATTTGGAGTGATTCAGACAGTAAAATCTGTAAACATGTAATGTACTTTAGAGGTTAAATTATCTCTACATAAACAAGCCACAGGTAAAGGTCTTAAAATATTTAATAATAATTAAAACACAAGACAAAACTACTACAGTACAATGCTACTCAAGTTAAGACATCACATTGAAACTTAAAACAATATCGTAGGAAAGATCTGATTTCAAAGAAAAATACTTAGTCTAACTTTCTTCTAAGTTTAACTATTCCTAAGAGAAATCACAGTGCTATTATCTTACTTACATACATAAAGAGCAAGCATTGCTGGGTTAGATGTCCAAGATCAAAATGCTTACAGTCTCTAACTGAACAATAGTTTTTAAACACTAACAAACAGCTCTGCTGAGGCCCTCCCAAATTACATAATTTTGACACTTAGGTTTTCTCAGGCCACAAACAGCTTATTTAGCAAGCTAACACCTGCTCAGGAAACTACAACAATACGAGGCATTTCACATATACACTCTAGCAGAAACCAGAGCAATAAAGCACCTTCCACATGTAAATTCTGGCCCTTAACTTTAACCTTAAAACAATGGTCATGAAACCTTCATCCAGACCCACTGGAGCAGACTTGTGTAAAACATCAAAGAGATTCATAATATCTTTCCAACTTCAAAAGACACATTTGAAATGCTTGGCTTGGTTTTCCTTACAGCAGATGGCAATGTTGCAACAATCTTGAAGTTCACATTTTACAGTGTTTTCTTTCATTTAAAAACACAAGCCTGTATTTTACATTTATTTATACAGTTGATAGAATTATGTATCAAATTATATTTGACTAGGCTGGCAGCCTTTGCCCATCTTCCTGCAATCTTTACACAGGCTTTTTAGTTCGACCAAGATGCATTCGAAAGAATGCATCTTCGGTCTTTTAATAGGGAAGCGACGTATACACATACACATATACACATATACACATATACACACACACACACACACACACACACACACACACACACACACACACACACACACACACACACACACATATATAGGGCACATGAGGCCCTGCGGTGGTGCGCACACACACATCAGCCAGCAAAAAGTTAAGCCCTAATTACAAATGCCCTTTTTTTAATGGGATACCACCAAGCACTAATAACCTCCATCACTTCTTGGATGACAGCTTCTCCAGATATCTCTCACTCTTGCATTAGGATTTCCTTCCAGTAGTTGAGGAAGGAAAAGGCTTAAGAACCACTGTAGAGTCTTGATGGTCAACAGTCACAGAGGCAAAAATGACACAGAAAAAAATGAAAATACATCAGGAGATGTGGTATTCCACCACAAAAACACATACACATGCTTGAATGAAGTGAGATCTCAAGAGCATATGCAGAGTCATCCTTGGCATGAGGGCTAGAACTGGAACAGAAGAGATTAATAGTTAAGGACTCTCATATTTAATATGGCAAAGGAGTTTAGCAAAGAACTGCTTATGAAGTTGCTTTATCTATCCAAGTATCTGCCCTCTTGGGGGCTATAAGGCAGAGAAAAGATGACTCCAGTTTGCCTTGACAACATCCTAAATAACTGGCTACATCAACTATTTCTGTGGGGAAGGAAGAGGGGTCCAAACTGTTCCTCATAAGCCTGTCAGCCACTATGAAGGAAAGATAATCTGGTGGAGGGACAGATTGTGGGGTGGGCTTAGAGAAAGTAGCCTCGGGATGCACCAGCTGATTTTAGTTGCAGAAGTGCAACAGACAGAGAGAGAACCATACTGTCTACTACTGGCTGAAGTCAGTCATTCCTTAGTATCACATACAGATGAACATGTGACTGACCAGCTTCAACCATCAAGGGACTGGGAACCAGTGGTGGATTACATGTTAGCTAGTGGTAGTACCTGCAGGATGAGAGCTACACTAGGCTTGATGCAGACTTCTGATTCAACTCCCTAATGGTGTGTTTCCATGCCCATGACTCAAACTTTCATCAGACTATTATTAATTTAATGTTGAGGCCAAGATTTGAACTCTTGAGTGAGACAATGTAAGAAACCCTCCTCAATGAGGACCTCTTTCAGAAACAGCTCTGAAGGGGCCATCCTTGGAGGAGAGTCCATGATCCCAGGTACAATCAATCCACAGCTGGATGACTCAGGGGACCAAGATCAAGTTGGCTGAGCACAGTTTTCAGCTGATCATCTGCAGCAGGAAGACACAAGTACTCTAGAATACATCCCCAAGAGTGGGAGCTGGAGGTGTGCCACCCCCAAAACTTCATCCTATATCAAAGCTGATGACAGAGTTGGGCTTAGTCCTTGACAGCTAATGAAAACCTAATCAATTGAAAGGAGAGCAGGCCATTTGGAGAAAAGACTTACCTGAGAAACGTCACGCTTTTATCTGCTGTGTTTGTCCTTCAGGCAATTAAACAACTTATAATGGAAAGTGTGAAGAGAACCCTCCCCTTTACTGGTCACTTCACAAAGCCTTCAGCAGCTGTGATGTTTCTCATTACAAAGTAGGTCAGCAACTTTCCCCTTATTCAGCTTCCTTTAGTGTTGAACTTCTAGCATTTAAAGCTGACGGTGCCATGCTCTTCCCAAACATTAAAAGAGATACTGATCCAAGTTTTGACTGGTAATTTGGTAATCACAGGAACATACCATGTCAATGTTTACTCATGCAAATGCAGGGCTTAAGCAAACACACAAGAAATAAGATCAAAACTGCAAAAAGCAAGCCCTGTAGAAGGAAAAGCAAAAGTAGCCAGGATATTACATTATAGCGCACATTACTACAAATGCAAAGGCAAAGACACCGTGAACTGGGGATTTTACAGAAAACAGTGTCAAACTGTGATGGGTAGAAATGCTACGACTGGCCAATGACTCATAAAGGACGCCATTAGATGTGAAGTTCTTATGTCATGAATTGGATGCAGACTTCTTATTGACTTGTGAGATTGCACATTTTCTGGTTAACCTCAGTATTTCTTCCCAAAGATACCAACCTAAAACATCATCCATTATATTCCATCTTCAAGGGAAGGGAAACAGGCTTGAAGCACAACAGGAAGGGAAAGAGCAGGAAGCACAACAGATTGAGATACCAGTTTCTTCCATTAAGATACTCAAGTAACACACTGTTTCAGGGTAGATGCATTAAGATTATATCACAACATTTAAAATGAATGCAAACCGATTAATCTGAATGACTCTACAACACGAAAATGCACTTCTTTTTAGGTACTTCTGATTTGTTAATATCAAGCTGTTGATTGCTGCTAAACTCTTATTTCTTCCATCCACATAGGGAAGGACTGGATTTGTTCCATGACGCTATTAGACAGCTCACTTTATTCAATGATGTGATTGTTAATTTCATTATGGTTAAAATGGAATACATATTGATGAACAATTTTTTTCACATTTGAGGGGAAATACTACAGACAAAATACAAGGGGTGGCAATGGGTGCTAGTCGCGCACCCATTTTTACCAACCTTGTTTTGTATGCATGGGAATGTAAACATGTTCTTAATACCTACTTTTGTCATTCATGGTTCTTATTTTCGCTTCCTGGATGATATCTTTATTTTATGGAAGGAAAAATCTTCTGTTCCAACACAGTTTGCGGAACATCTTAATAAAGTTTGTACTTATTTTAATTTTTCGGCCACCTTCTTGGAAAATTTTATTAATTACTTGGACGTGACCATTTTCAAGGACAAAGTAAAGGGGTTTTCTGTTTCAAAGGTGTTCAGAAAAAAATACTTTTTCTAACAGTTACCTGTACTTTCACAGGCACCATCTCAGACACACTAAGAGAAATATTTTTAATGGCTAACAGCCAGAATGTGTTCGGATGGGAATATTTTTAGCTCTGACTTGGAAACTATGACTGAGATGTTTAAGAACAGAGGTTACCCCCATCAAATTATTAACTTCTATTACAAAGGAAATAGTTGAAGGGAAGAGTACTAAGTATAAACCACTTTTAGGAAGTGATAATACTATTGCTACTACCAGAATTATTGTAGATGGACGTCCCAAATTTAATTTGAGCATGGTCATCCCCTATGGGGTAGGTGAAAAGGAACTCAGAGGTATTTTAACTAAAAATTGGAACATTTTCAAAGGTAATTTGGAGATATTTGATTTAGTAGGGCAAGGAAAGGGTTTTGTTTACAAAACTGGGAGAAACCTAAATTATTGGTTTAACATATACAAGTACACCCCCCCCCCCATGACTATTAGAGGCATGGCAAAATGTTGCAGTTGTAAGCAATGGCCTTATATTATGGATGTTGATGCTATAAAACCTAACAGCTTTACTAGAAAGTTTCACAGGACTCTGCTACACTTTGCTGTGAAGGAAAGGTTAGTTTGCTTTTTATTTGTTGTATTTTGTATTACTTTATTGCCTTTTTATATTTTGAATACTGTGATTTGTTTTCTTTACCTCGTGTTTTACTTGTATTCTGCTTTTAACTGCATATTAAAACTTCAAAAGAGACCACAGTTCTGTCTCTTGTGAGTCAGGCAGAAATTAGAACTGATCAATTAAGGACTCATACATAAGATAGAAGAGGAAATCATTTTTTTTTCATCTTACATTTAAGCATCCCTGTGACTAGCACTTTCTCTAATACCTGCTGGAAAGCACTAAGAAGCCTTAAACTAATACAAGCACTCAACTCTCCTTGTTAATAAGGAGAAATTAATCGTAGGCACTAAGCCTATAATTGCAAAGTACCTTGCTAAGGCAAGGGAAAACAGCTCCTGTACTTCATAAAAAAAGCACCAAACCAGGCATGTCCAAGGGTCAGTTTCCGGTGATTTCTCCTGTCCACCTGGTGAATCTGGGCATACTGGGGTAATGCAGCAATTACCTCATGTACACAGACAACCCTCTCCTCCTACCACCCAACACTACAACCTGTGAGAGATGCACTTACATAGCCAAACTAGAAGCAAAGCTCTCTCCACCCAAGATTGTGCTAGACAGTCAAGAGGAGAAGGTTAAAACCCACACTACACCTCAACCAACACATAGCCCTTCTAAACCCACACCATCAACACCCACACATAGCAACACTAAATTCACATATGCGGAGGCCCTTAACTGTAACCTGCCCAAGCACCAAGGACCTCCGTAGCTGAAACGCAAACAAACACCAATCACAACCAAAGTGTCACCCAGCAACAGCCCCTAAGGCAAGACAACGTACCTAATACTTTAGTCATAGGTGACTCTATAGTCAGGGACACTGATGTTCCACTCACCAAGCTGAACAAGGAGAAAATTACAGTCAGCTGCCTGTCGGTGCCATGATCCACCACATAACACATGCACTCAAGTCACTCCACAACAAGTACAAATATGACTCTGTCATTGTTCATGTTGGAGTGAATGACTTGAGATGTACCTCCCTGGACTACATGAAAAGAGACATGAAAGAGCTCTCGGATCATGTGGCCCAGACAAATATGACCCTAGCCCTGAGTAGCATCCTGTCTTCACCCAGAATGATACCACAATATAAGAACAAAATGACTGACTTCAACAATTGGCTAAGCTTCTGGTGTCATTCAAAGGGGATCCAGTATCTGTCTGCCTGGGACGACATGATTGACAGACCACGATGCTTTGCCAGAGATGGTTTGCACCTGTCGCCCCTGGGATTCAGGTTACTGGCTAAGGCTCTTGCCACCCCTATAGTGCCTTTTTTAGGCAAGGTTCAAAGGACAAAACCACCACCATAACAGGTACAAGCATGCAAAATCTGAAGGTAATGCTACTCAATGCTAGAAGTCTAAACCTCAAAATGCACTCTTTCGAGGCACTCCTAAAAATGGGGAACATCGATATCTGCACAGTAACTGAGACCTGGTTCAAGGCTCCAGAGAGCACCCCTGCAATACCAGCCTGCAACTCTTAACACACTTTTCAGTCACCAAACCAGGACCGAAACACTAAAGTTGGAGGAGTGTCCATATTCACCAAGGATATTTACACCACCAGGCTAGTTGCCCAACACAATGCATCTGAAATTCTCCAGATGCAACTACACTAGGTAAGACTGCAATCCAAATTGTAGCTTGCTACAGATCCCCCACCATGCACCAAGATTCTCACAACACCTTTCTAAACATTCTGGAAAATATTAAGATATAACCAAACACCCTACTACTGGGTGATTTCAACTACCCTGCCATTAAATGAGAAAACTACTCATGTACCAACACCTTTGCCCAACGGTTCTTGGAATTCATAAATTCCAACGCCCTGGATCAACTAATCTACAGTCCCACCAGGGGCTCTAATATCCTAGACCGGGTCATTACCAACAAGGGAAATCAATGCTCCACACCTATGGTCACCCCCTTGTTGGTCAGGTCTGACCATAAGCTAATCACTCAACATTCACATCCCACCCCCACCCCCCAGTAAGGAAACTTCCATACAAAACTTCTCCAAAGCCAACTTCATGCTACTCAAGTCAGAAGTGACAAACTTCATGACACCCATGCAGACGGGAACTGAACATTCGACTGCTGAGTCCTACACTAAGGTACTGCATGAGCACATCCACTCATGCATGAATCATGCCATCGCAAATAGAACCAAGATGCTCTCCACCAAAAAAAGGAAGCCACTCTGGTGGTCCCCTGCCATAAACAAACTTTACAACAAAAGGAAGAAACTGTTGCAGAAAAGAGGAAAATCCCACGATGCAAAACACTCCCTTACCAGCCTCAGTAAGAAGCTGAGATCTCTCACAATATCCTCCAAAGTTGGTTACAAAAATAAAAATGCCAAAGATTCCAAAGACAACCATGAGGCATTCTATAACTATGGCAAAAATCTAAATGGCAATGCTCAGATCTGCTCTGAGCTACAACAGAATGGCATTAAATATACTGATCCCAAGGATATTGCCAATATCCTGGCAGATCAATTCAGTGCAGATTCACCCCCTTCTCACCCCCTAAACTCCCCATTTCAATACTGGAAGATTGTGAAATTCCAGTAATAACGGCCACACAGGTAAAAAATGCACTCTCCAAAGCTAAGAATACAGCATCCATGGGACCAAATGACATCCCGGGCTGTGTACTACATGAACTACACAATGAACTGGCACCTCACCTAAGTGTCATGTTTAATCATAGCCTCACCTCAGGCTTCGTGCTCAGTGTGTGGTGAACAGCTATAGTTATCCCACTCCACAAGGGGGGATCCACCTTGGATTCCGGGAACTACTGCTCCATCAGTCTGACGAGCCTCATCTGCAAGGCCATGGAACGTATTACCATGGAACTTATAAACAAAGATGTTGGCAACCTTCAAACACTGGACCCATCCAGTTTGGGTTCGTGAAGGGCCAATCTTGTCACCTGAATCTGAATGACTTCTTCAAATCAGTCTCCAGAGCTGTGGACGAGGGTAAGGCAGTCCACTCAGCCTATCTGGACCTCTCCAAGGCCTTTGACACCATCCCCCACTCTGGAATCATAGAAAGACTTACTAAGCTGGGCATTAATCCCTATGTCACTCGATGGGTTGCCAACTGGTTTACTGACAGAACCCACACTGTAAAAGTAGCAAATTCCAAATCCAGCTCCAGACAAGTGGAGTACCTCCGGGTTCAGTCCTGGGACAGCTCTTGTTTGGCATCTACTTCTGTGAAGTACAGGCCAACACTAAGGGACTCTGGCTAACAAAGTTTGCAGATGACTGCAAACTGGGAGCTATTATTGAATCCCCAAATGATGTGGATACTCTACAAAAGGGCCTTACAGAAACAGATGCTTGGTGCCAGAGCCATGGGCTCAAGCTCAATGCCAAGAAATGTATAGTTATCCCCTCTGGGAAAAACATGTACCCGTGAATTACCACATAGGTGGCAGTACACTAAACACCAAATGTGTGATAAGAGACTTAGGGACACAGGTGGACAGTGGTCTCACCTTCGATAACCACATCGCCACAACAGTCAGGAAATCCTTCTATGTGGCACACCTCATCACTAAGGGCTTTTCATCCAGAAAAAAGGAGGTCATTGTCCCACTGTATTCATCCCTCATTAGACCCATTATAGAATACAATGCCCCATTTGGTATGTACCTCTCAAGACATCTGAAACAACTGGAAAGGCCGCAGAAATACCTCACAAAAGAATCACAGGCCTAAAGCAGATGCCCTACGCTAACCGCCTAAAAAAACTCCAGCTATACTCTGTCGTATATCGTCTACTCAGAGGCGATCTCTGCTTAGCATACAAGGCCATGTCAAACCCAGAGCTGTTGGACATTCTACACTTAAAGAAATCCCAATCCCTCAGAGCCACACGCTCCAGGGATCTAAACCTTGTCATCACAATAAACAAAACATGCTGGAGGGATAGGTTCCTGACCCAGAGACTCCCCAGTCTCTGGAATAGAATGCCCATACATGTCAAGGAGTGTGCCTCTTTCCTCAAAAGAAACCTTGGATGGGAGAAAGGAAATTCACCCCGGCGATCACGTCAGTCGCCCTGCTAGACAGGAGTCCAGGGAAGTAAATAGCATTAGGTTCAAAAAGGACAACTGCAACACTAGGGGTGTGATTTATATGTCAAGGGCGTGGAAATGACTATGTGGGAAAAACAGAAAAAAGATTGAGATCTAGAATTTACAAGGATCTGTATGGTATTTCAAAGGGTAATTCGAACAATGCCTTATATAAAAACACCCTAGTATGCCAGGGGTTTACAAACTTCAAATTTGGGATCCTAGAAGCGGTGCCAAAGAGTCCACCAGGAGGGTGGTGGGATTTACAAATTGAATTAAGGGAAACGTACTGGATTATTAACTTGAATGCAACTGCTATACCAGGTCTTAATGACTGTCTTTCACTGTTACCCCTATTGAAAAGGAAAATTAGACCTTTAAAAAGTTTTTTCATGCCTTGAAAGTTTTATAATTTATTTTATGCTTATTAGAAGAATGACATTTCTATTTTTAGTGGATTTCAATATGTATTCTTTTTAAGAAATATTTGTATACATTACAACTTATTTAAATGGAAATTTATTGTTTCTTAATGCCTAATGGTTTTAACTAATTGTTGGGCAGTGCTAATGGTTTGGTTTATATAAAGATTTGATTGAATTTTGTTCTGAAGAAGTCCCAGTCTTGTTTTCGAGGGACAAAAGCACTTAACCTTATTTGTAGAAATAAATTTTATTTTAGTTTAACCTTGTTTCTAGTGTGGAGCTTATAGTGATCGTGACCCTTTAGGGTCATGTATTTGTTTTTACTTGGTTTTCTCTGCTTCTAATACATACAGTAGTTTTGTTTTAAACTTTTATTTCTAAAAGTAGATGCATAGAATGACCACATATTAATAAGATGCCCTCATTTATCCAGCTTTTTGTCTCATGATGAATGTACCACAAGACTTTTAGTGCTCAAAATTCTCAATATTTTGCACTATTTTTGAAGGGCATTTCAATAACAATACGCAATACGGTCATTATTAAGGGGGAAGGAACATCTATTACAGGATCCATAGGTCTCATGGACTAACTGATAATGCAGAAACATTTCTAGTTTGCCTGTTTTGTCACTCTGTAAAACATTCGGATGCTGACTCAAAAATATAAATGACAGCCACATGAATACACATATATTTTAGTACCTACTGTCAGCAAGCCATCAGCCATATATGAAGAAGCAATTTATTAGATAAATTTGAAAGTGTCCAAAAGTCTTCTCACAACTAATTCTTTCATAGAATTTATTTTTGATTCAGCTAATTAATGAAAGCAGGCATGTCAAAGATATTTATTTCAATCAATTTAATTTTAAGGAATGCTCTTGATTCGAGTATTTCTTGTGATCAGATGCAGTGCAGATATTTTATTTTGCATTTCTATGCTTTGTAGGTCAGTGCAAGGCAGGCTCAGGAAACAATGGATGAATGTAGATTCAATGGCAAGTTGAGCAAACTTTCAGCAAACACACATACAGACAAGCACGCACATGTACAAACACACACACACACACACACACACACACACACACACACACACACACACACACACACACACACACACTCACACGCACTACACAGAGACAAACACACGTGCAGTGACAATGTATCAGACCTCACACCTGCTGTCACTACATGTGTATGCCATTGTGCACAGATCAACATGTCCTAGGCCCAGCTCACCTACTGGGTTAGCAAAATGTAAATACAACAAAAATAAATATCTCAGAAACCTGTATGACTTGGGAATCAGTTATTTCATGGTTACTGTGCATGTCAGACCTCATAATTTCATAAATTAAAAGTGAGAGTTCTGCTGCATCTGTAAATCTGTATACAGGATAGTTTTTTTTTTGTTTTATTTAGGTCCCTTCCCTGAGGTATGAGTTTCACAAGGTCTACTTTACCAAAAATAGTACATTTTATGTGGTCCAATTTATTAAATGCCTTTGTTCTTCTATTTATGTAGTCAGAGCGAAGGGAAGCCCAAGGGAAAGGATTCAGAGAGGGTCATTTCAGTAACGTGAATTTTACCTTAAGCCAGGAGAGGTTTTCTGTCAGATGTCATAACAGGGACCCAAACATCTGTGCAGTTTCACTGGAAGCAGGGGATGGACAGAGATAGCAAACACCCACATGTCCATGCCTCGAACAGAAACTGCTGATTTTATGGAACAACAAGAATCAACAATATTCTTAGTTCAACTGGTCTGATATACAAAAAAGTGTCTTATTTAGTTTTAAATTTGAAGGCCATTTTACTTTTGCATAGATTCATGAAACACAGTATTTATTTATTTGATGACGTGATCTGTACAAAATTTCCACTTATTTCTATCTATCTTATGTCATTTATCCACATGCATTTACTAATCAACATGAGCAGAAAATCATCTCTTTCCATTAAACCAATTAACCATTACCCATGCAGATCTGTTTTAACTATGCCACGTTTTAATGAATGACTTTTTCAGTAAAACCATACAGATACAGCAAGAATGTTAAAGCACTTGAGACACCAAGCGTGTTTCAGAACACTATGGCATTTCATTTCCACTTAATGAATACTTGTGCTTTTCATTTTATAATAATAACGCAATTCCTTTTGTGTCTAACCTACTGCATGACTACACCCTTGTTACTGCTTTGTAACTGCAGTTTGAATGTTTTTCTGCACACCTAAGCAACAACAGGCACTAGTAAAATAAACAGAATTAATCATCAGACTTCCACCGGTTCACAAGAAGGTAAAGGAAATAGTGGAACAATAACTGGCGATTAAGGAAGGCCTGCTGATACAACCCAAAGCTAGTATGAAATGTGTTATCAGGGAGAAAAAGCCTTCCAAAGCTGGTTGCATTACAGTGAGAATTTTGGAAGTAGGGACACTGTCAGACTAACTGATAACCCCAATCTGACTTGTGCTATGGGTGCAGTGGTGTGTCTTCCAGGAAATCAAACACTAACTGTACTCCAAATAAACTAAGAAAAGCATAAATAACTGTAAAGATTTTTTAACAACATGGTCCAGAAAACCTCTGATGTCTCAGTTCAACTCAGTTCTTAGCCTTCAAGTGGAAAACTGTTCTAAAAAGAATGACATCACCAAATCTCAATCAATAATCAATAAAACCAGACCTTAAAGGAATCAAAATGTAAAATGCAAATTTTTTAAGGAGAAATTGGTGGAATCAACAGGAAAATAAATATCTGTGGTTTCACTGTGACAAGATCTTTCATATTGGAAAAAGACTGACATTTATATATTTATCAATCTATATATATATATATATATATATATATATATATATATATATATAAATATATATATAGGTCTACCTGAGAAGACCGACAAGCCAAAATAACGACAACGAGATAACCGACACCAGAAGACCGACAAAGCAAATACCCGACAAGTGGAAATCATGACACCAAAAACACAAACATGCGAAACATGTGTGCTTGCATTTGAGCAGGACTGTGTAAGTGTGCGATAGTGACAGACTTTAGGGTTAGGGTGCGGGTAAGGTATGTGTGTGATAGTGACGGACTTTAGGGTTAGGGTGCAGGTAAGGTAAGTGTGCGATAGTGACGGACCTTGGGGTTAGGGTTTGGGTTAAGATTAGTGCATAGATAGTTGTGTATGTATGGTTTAGTGTAGGTTTATAAGCTTTTTGGTGTGCTTGTGTTCTGTGTGTGTTTTTGGGACAGCAAATTATTTTTGTTTTGTTTACTGTCGGGATTGTGCTTTGTCGGGCATGTCAACTTTCGTGTTTTTGCACTTTCGTTCTTGTGGTGTTGGTGATCTCATTGAAGGCCTTTTGAGCTTTCAGTCTTATCAGGTAGACCCATAGATATATATATATATATATATATATATATATATATATATATATATATATAATATGTGTGTGTGTGTGTTTGTGTGTGTGTGTGTGTGTGTGTGTGTGTGTGTGTGTGTGTGTGTGTGTGTGTGTGTATATATATATATATATATATATATATATATATATATATATATATATATATATATATATATATATATATATATAAAATAGATTGCTATAAACAGATATAGATATATATAAAAATAATACCCAACTATTCTTTGCAAATACATTTTGATTTCTCAGTCCAGCAAATAATGACCTCGTTGTGTAAATATATTTTACATTTTAATAAATGAAAAATAGTCTCTGTAATAATCGAAAACATTTTGCAATAGGATAGTCAAGATTTCAATGTTAGATAGACCTTAAATGTTTTTAAAAACATAATTTTAACAAAACAAAAGTTAGCTTCAAAATGTCATAAAATTCTGAGAGTTGTAGGTGTGAACCTTTTTTTTGCTCCTTAACTTAAAGTCAGGGACATCAGATTGGGGAACTGCACAGGGTGCAAGAACATTTAGGTCTGGTTCTTGATCTCTGACATACAGAAGAGTGAGGGAATGAAAATTAGCACCTCCAACTGCAAACTAGTGGACTGCTCTCTGCAGGTGTTGGGAGGACCGCTGCCTCAGGTATAGAAATTTAGGAATATTGGTGTCTTGCTCATGAATGAAGGTACAGGACACTTGGAGGCTGAACAGTGGATGGGTGCAATAGTACTACAGCCATTGCAGTGGACAGTGACATTTCAAAAAGAACTAAGTCACAATTACTGTTCAATCTCTTTCAACATCCTCCTCTCTGGTCATGAGCTGTGGGTAGTGACCAAGATGATCACCCTGTAGATGGGAGAATGAAGTTCCCTTAGCAGGTGGCTGAGCTCCCTCTGTAACAGAGCAAGGAGCTTAGTAATCAATGAAAATTATATGTAGGCCCATGCCTGTTCTCTGCATTAAAAGGAGTCAGAGGAAGTGGTTTGGACTCATTTTGAGGCTGCTTCCTGACCGTCTCCAACCAGTGTACATCATGGTCCACTGGGAGAAGGTCCAAGGTGAAACCCACAACATGTTGGCGGGATTAACTGTTAGCCCATCTGGGAACTCAAACTCAAATTGATTTAGATGCCTAAGCATAAGCACCAATGCAACACAAAGAGGCATTAATATTTCAATAATCAATAAATACAATGGTAAAGTAATGGAACAATAAAAATGGCAAGTTAAATAAATTGTGATGATGTGAGGTACTGACAGCTATACGACGAGATGTAGGGCAGTGGCTGTATAACATATGCCAACACAGCTAGATGGAGTTTTGCAAAGAATTATATGTCATATCACACTGATTTGTACAGGTGCTCGTGTTGAAACATGTACTTGTAAAGTAGGTTGTGCTAAAAAGATGTACCTACAGTGGATCGTGCTGTAGAGAAAAGAAATACACCTGTACGTCGGACTGTATTATAACTCTTGAAATTAATATATAGTAACAGAGGATACTGGGAAGAGAAGAGGTCAATAGCAGTCCAGCTAACTTTGAAAAAATAGTCTGAAATTAAACTACCTTGTTCATTAGCGGACCGGAGTTCCACTGTGGCCACCCCTAACCGGGAAAAGCCGAAAGAAGAACAAGGCCATAAAGATTGTATCTTACAGTTCTGATTGTGGCCAGACGCAAAATGTCTGTGAAAACCAGGACTAGGAATCCTACTGTATTGTCCTTATGGTTGGGAGGGTGGCCTAATGGTTAAGGTGTTAGCCTTACAAATACAACATGCAGGGTTTGAGTCCCACAAGGGATAATTGGCTAGGCTTAAAGTAGCTCACAAGGGCAGTTAGCCTAGTACTAACCTATGCTATGCTATGGGTGAACTAATTGCTACCCTGGAAGGGTGAAAGTTTTGAAATGGTTTTATAGCTTCCAGATGCTATAACACATCCTAGCAAAGCTCTATCTGTGTGTATGGTAACACATATGTGCTAGATTCTGGTTCACTATCTAGCAAAGGGGTAGTGTGGGAATCAGAAGTCAGATGACCAGATGTATGTCATTCTGTAAGCCAACAATGAAATGATGCTTTAATACTAGATGAGACAGAAGTTTTAGGGCAATCCGTTTTTGAAACCTGACAAAGAAGGATCACTTACCCACTTCATCTTGCCTTGCTTTAGTAAGTAACCAGGGAATAGTAATTCTTTAGATCAGTCAGGAAAATAAAGTGAGATTAGTTAAGTATCGTTTTTCTGCATCTGTGTGAATCTTTCCATTTGTGCTATTTTCAATATTTCCTGTGATTGAAAATCTAGTGTTTATTATACATAGAATTTTAGTATTTTCATGTTCTTTTATTATTATTATTATTATTATTATTATTATTATTATTAAATATATTTAAACTTTTCATTGTAGCTGGTCTTTTAGAGAATATTTTAACCTTTCAGAGTCTTCTTCTTCTTTCAGCTTTTCCCGTTTAGGGGTCACAACAGCGGATCACCTGTCCGCTCATGATTGGCAGTGGAGTCTTTTTACGGTGTCAAGTTGGCAGCCCGGCGCCCAACCTTCCACAGAAGGCACACACACATGCCCACACATACTCACTCCTAGGGCCAATTTAGAGTGTCTAATCCACCTACAGCATGTCTTTGGGATGTTGGAGGAAACCGGAGCACCCGGAGGAAACCCACGCAACCAGAGGGAGGACATGCAGACTCCGCACAGAAGGCACCCTAACCGAGGATCAAACTGGAAAACCTCTTGCTGTGAGGTGGCAACGCTAACCACTGCACTACCGTGGCCACCCATTTTAACCTTTCAGAGTACTTATATTTATTTGGTGACACTGTGGCTTCACTTGAAAGTCTTGCTGCATTGGTCAAACACTACCATTTGTATTAGTATTAATTTTACTCAGTATAATTGGGTACCCTTGTAACAGCATTAGAGCAGCTGGCTGGTGGCAGTGTAACTACCTTATAGCCTGGACAAAGGTTAGCAGAGCGAGTAAATCTGTGCCAGCCTTTTCCAGGTCTGTGTGTGAAAATCAAGTCTTTGTGTGTGTGGTGTGTATCAGTTGCTTGGACCAGTGGCACAGAGCACTGGTTTCACACAGAGGGTGGTGGAGGACTTGGCTTGGAACACTCGGCTGAGGACTCAACTCTACAGCTGTGCCAATGGGGAGCCTTAGTGGGGGCTTGGAGAGAGAGAGAGGGAGGGAAACCCGCCCCCCGGACTGAGTGGGTTCCCTGTGTGCTGTTAAAGGAAATTGTGCTTGGTGCAGAGAGCTGCATCTGAGAATACTGAGTGTATCTATCTTTGTTCCAAGTGAATGTCCCTCACTGATGTCAGTGGTGAGGATTCAGGCTCCTTTATTACTGGCCCAGAGGACAGATGTCACATAAATATTGTGTGTTACATGGAAGGTAAACTGCCAAAACAAAATTTAAAAAATTAGTTTTAAGAGATGTGGTAAATTTGGTGCGCATCAGGTACACTTTGAACTAACCAACTAACTTGAGTAACACAGTAATGTGTTGTACGGGAGCTAGAGAACAGAAAGGGTTAAACTGCCTGTTGGAGGTTACAGGGAAATGACTCGGGCACAAAGGTAGGTTGTTACTGCTCTGCAGTAAAAATAATGTAAGGCATGCATTTTTGAGAGGTGTGAGTAAGGAGTTATTATGGGATGGCTGTTAGACGCAGCGTAAGCTGAATATTAATAAGAAGCTGAAAGTGCCTAAGCTAAGGAAAGAGGGCAGGAGTGGAAGAGGAGTCCACTGTGAGTAAGTGAGTTTTAAGTTGGAAAAGATATTTCCAATAAAATTGTTCAGAAGTGGTTGCGGGATGAGATCCCCATCCCCACAAAAAAGAACTGCTGTACTGACAGTAACTTGGACAGATAAAATAACAGTGGAATTACTTCTAAGTTTGTGTGTATTCTTGTCACGAAATGCATCAGGACCAAGTTAAATCTCTATATCAGATAGTATGAATTTGGAAGTTGTTTCATTTGTGTAAGCTTTGGGCTACATGAGTTTGAAGAAAGTCATCTCTTCTGGAATTTATTTCTGAATATAAAAGTGCAAACGAACTGTGTGAGCTACACCGAAGTTATTGTATTCAAATTTTATAATGAAGTGAAAGCATTTTTATTAAGGTTTATGCCCGCAGCATGATATGAACGATGCAGAATGTGGTTACAATGTATATACACAGTTTAAATTAAAGACACCAATATACCATCATACCCTGTAGAATGTTCTAAAGGTAGAGCTTCTGGAAAAAAATGCAGTAGTCTGAAGTCTCAAGCTGTACCTTTGGAACCTCTGCAGTTCTTAGGTAGATAAGTATAGGGCACAGGCACACTGATACCAGATCGGCAGTTTTTTAAACAGCAGTAATTCTGGTCATGTAGTTCTAAACACATACCAGAACTTTCTCTGCAGTATGAGACTATCTAGGACACACTGCAAGCCATTAAACAACTAAATAAAAAATAGAAAAACAAACAAAACAAATCTTGCAGCCAGAAAAAATGCCGTACTTTTGAAACAAAAATTTATTGTTAGCGCTTTCGTCACCTTTCATTAAAGGAACTTCTTCAGACATTTGTAAAAGCTCAATTTACAATTTAAATAGTCCCAAGTTGATGACATCATGGACCTCCCATTATTCAAATTCAGCAAGTATATAAGTAGATACATTCAGATTTCTTTGTGTATAAAAACTTTTTAAAACACAAACAAATTCTTCACTGATATTAATTACAACAAAAATGTCAAATATTAAATACCCCCATAGAAATGTTTCTTACCTGGTTAATGCTTTAAGTTTTAAAATACATTTCAGGGAACAAGAATTGTTCAATACAGGGTACTACGTTTGTTGATCTGAAAATGAAAAAATACTTGGAAATAGAGAGACAAATCTGCAGAGACTCCTGGCAGTTCTTGGGAACACTGAATAACCTGGAATTTAACCAATAATACAACTTCATTACAATAGATGTTAAGGACCTGTACACGGTCATTCCCCAGGACACGGGATTAGACTGGGTAAGGGACTTTCATTTGGAAAAGGGGGCACCTGGTGAGGAGACTGATTTAATTATTACCCTCCTAGAACTAGTATTGGCTAACAATTTTTTCTTATTTGACGGGGATTTATTTTTGCAGAAAACAGGTGTCACGATGGGTCACCCTGTGGGGGCACTTTCGCCAATTGTGTTATGGCCTATTGGGAAATACATTTGTTATTCCAACATGAAATGTTCGAAAACAAGGTACACTGGTACACAAGGTACCTTGATGATATGTTTTTGATTTTTAAGGGAGATAAAGAAGAGGTCCCAAAATTTGTTGAGACCTTATCCAACATGCCCCCTTTTTGAAATTCACATATCATTTTGATACTACAGCTATATCATACTTAGATGTGTGGCTTGTTAAGGACATAACACATAGTAGGTATATTGCCAAAATATAACGCAAACCTACGTACTCCAATGATTTCCTTCACTACAGCAGTAATCACCCTTACAACTTGTGGGGGATGTACACCAGGAGGGGATACCCAATAGATTTACTGGATGAGATTGTTATAGAGGTTAGAAGGCAAAGGGAAATGGGACATTTCAAGCCCATTTTAAATAGGGGAACCTTAAGGGGTGACGAACAAGTGGTCTTGGCAGAACACTTTTTTAATAGAAAGGATGATTTAGATTACAACATCAGTTTTATAACAACCTTTTCAAGTGATGCTAAACTCCTGAGGGAGGTTATAAATAAAATTGGGTCATGATTAACGAGGACACTATGGGTAGGAACAAGTTAGGACCAGGACCTCGGGTGACGTTTAGAAAAGGCTCTAATCTAAAAACACTACTTGAAAAAGAAGTTAACCCATATGTTCCTAACAAATGGATGAAGAAACGTGGAAGATGTTCTTCTTGTAAACATATAGAAACTTTTTCCTCATTTACTATATGGAATATTAAATATTCCTTAGAAGGAAAATTTGACTGTGGGACAACAGGTGTTATATACTTAGCTAGGTGCCAACAGTGCCCCTCTTTCTACATAGGAAAGACTGAGAGGCACTTTAGACAAAGGATATACGAGCACCAGTATAGTATTAGTAGACAGGACAACAACAATGCTTTGCCCAAGCATATTTTGGAACACACCAACCAGACTTTCCTTTTTAGTTATTGAGAAAATAGATTTGAATCCCAGGAGGGGGCCTTGGGCTTTAAGACTCGAGGAGAGCGAGTTGCTATGGCAACTGAGAGTAAATTCCTTTTCCTACCCTGGGTTGAATGATTCTTGCTCCCTGAAATGTATGTTAAAACTTAAAGCATTAACCAGGTAAAAAACATTTCTATGGGGACATTTAATATTTTACATTTTTGTTGTAATTCATATCAGTGAAGAATTTTACACCGCAAGCCATGCAGAAGTGATGTAATATGACTGTGTCAAGCTACACAGTCAGTAGACAAGCTACAAAATTCAGCACAAGCTGTAAATGGTCAAGCTCAAGGTCTGGAAACCTTGGATACAGGGCAGTGCAACAGCCTAACCAGTAAGAAACCAAGGCATGTACCACTGCTTTAAGACTCACGGGTGCAGTAAGTTGTTTAATAATGGCAACTTTTGTCAGGTGAAAAGCAGGAGAATTAAAACAGCAGCTATTCCTTCTTAAGTTTCTGATACTCATCAAAAATTACTCAAATTCCACTGACTTCAGTGTGTCATCACTTCAGTTAACATAATGGGATAACACTGGTGCAAATGAATTTTGGGCAGAGATATGTATGACCATGGCAACCATCTTGGAAGCACTGCATTTTAACAGATTATTGACTACCCAATTGTAGACACTAAGTATAAAGTTAACTTGCTCACAGTGTACACATCTTTTCTGAGAAAAGAGATGCACAGCTGTACTTTCCAAGGCAGTAAGGATATTGCAAATTATGTTCCTCAAAGTGCATCTCCAAAGAAAAGCATGTACAGAGTAAACAACAATCAATCCAACACTGTGGCACCTCAGAGGTCAGACAAAAGGAAGACCCCCAACATCATTCTTTGACTTTTTTTCAAAAAGACAAGAGGTAAACCAGTCCAGAATGTCATGTTTGATGTCACAATAATAAGTGGTTTAAGAGAAACATGGTCAACCATGCCTAATTCCATGGAGAGCTCTAAAAGGACCAAGATAGAATAATATTACTGATCTTTTGCCATAAGGAGATTGTTAGAGAACCTGGTTAGGGCCATTTCTGAGCTACGTCTACAATGAAAGCTGTATCAGAAAGGATAACTCATGTTACTGCTACTCAAGCACAAATCCACCCTCAACCACATGACCGTCTCATAACATATAGAAAAGGGGGGGCTTTGAGATAGGTCTGCAATTACAGAGATTATCCGAAACTAAACTGGCCATAATAAAGGACAAAAAAATTTAAAATTATCACTTTCTCGAAAACACAGACACAGACACAGACACAGACAGACACACACACACACACACACACACACACACACACACACACACACACACAGTGGGCACCATGAGAAACTATCAGAGGAGCCTTTCTGAAATAAAGCACTGTAGTTGCATAAAAGCAAGTCATGTTTTATTCTCTCTTACAAATGTACACTTGCCAAAGACATAAGGCAAGCATTTTCAACATTACAGAGCACTTCATCCATTTTTGAAAACCGTATGATGCCACCTGTGCAATCCCACAGACATCATATAATAATATATTTTAGTTAATATTTCACACTACAAATTGTCTTCCATTTTTCTTTCTTTTCTAATATTTTTCTTATTTCTAAACCCATATGTAGAATTACATAGGTTTTGTAGCTGTCAGGTTTGACTCCATCTGTTTCTATAATCACATCTGAGATTATAATGTAGCATTTGTACAGTTATAGCTCTTCTAATTACAACAGACTGATATTATAAGAAAGGATCATCGGAAGGAGACATCTAGAAAAAATTAACGAATTGGAAATGCTGTACTACATAATATACTCGGCAGCTTAAACTTAGTAACTGTACATGTAATGGTTGAAGAAGGAATTTTACACATTCATATCCCCTTTCATTTAGATTCACACTCTTACTTAAATAAAAGGCTGCCGATAATTAGAAATGAAAGAGTGGAAACATTATGACTGGATATTTACCTAATTATTAGCAATAGCTTTTTAAATAAGTATGGATGTGAATCTACATGAATGAATGAGTGTGAACATAAAAAGTAATTCTGTCAGCAATGCATATAGCTTCCTAGTGCCTACACTCCTTGCACATTATAAAAAGCAGCATCTGCTAACAAAATATACCAGTAAATGATCATTAGCATCCTTCCAGGTTCACCATCTATAAAATGCTATAAGGCTAGTTTAGCTGCATCAAAAGTCTTTCTATGGTTACCTAAACGGTCAGATTCAGAATAATTGTACCTTTTAGCATTTGGCTGACAGCAGAAGTCTTTAGATCATTTTACTCCAGCACATCATGATGAAGGTTCAAAGGCACTATCCCCATGGCATGAATCCAGCAGACTTCTAATTAAATCTTCCTGACTCTAGTGTTTCTTCTCACATTTCCTTATAAAAAAAATCTCCTAGTAAACTTTGCTACACAGCAGTGTCTCTGATACAGCACCCACTCTGTGCATGTATGTGCACACACACACACACACACAAGCACACACACACACACACACACACACACACACACACACACACACACACACACACACACACACACACAAGCACTACAGTCTCTTACTTTGGAATGCAAACTGCACTCAGTAGCTGCTGTTGCTATACTACATAGCAATACAATGCACATTAATGAACAATGGCAAGTAACAATCATCTTACCAATCCCACCTCCCAGCACAACCTCCGCATGCTTCCCATTCAGTTACAAGTGCAACTTTAGTGATTTCATTATATCCAATGTCGGGACAAGGGAAAACAAGCATAAAGAAATCATGATTTAAAGGAGCCACTTGTTATTTCGTGGAAGCTGTTATTTGAAGGCAAAACTCAATATTTTTGGTACATTCGGGACTCAGACCTTATCTTCTTACTAATACTGCAGAAAGTTGCACTCACTATGAGATTAGATAAGTGCTACTGGACTTGCTGATTTTCAAAAAAAAAAAAAAGCTCAGCAAAGTACATTTTTGTCTTTGCACTTAAACTGCAGAACTGCTTTTGCCATTTTATAATGTTTTTGTGCATTGCTTTACTAGCTTCTGTATCTCCTCAGTTAATCTGTTTGGCCAGGTGTAGAGACCATCTTGGAACAGAGTGGTAGTTACTCTAAGTGAGAGGCTATTAGCTGCATGTCCCAGGTTCCTGTTTGCACTTTTTCTTCAGGTTCCACTTGTTTTCCATTGGTTCTTTTGTTTTCTTGTTTACTATTTACTGTTTGGAGATGATCTGGGTTCAGCACCCACAATGGGTAGTGCATGCAATTTCCTTTTCTTATATACTATTAGTGGAAGTATATCTTCCTCTAATTCCTGTGAGTTAAACACACAACCCATTTCTGGTCTGTGCAAACAGCTTACTGATAAATGCACTCACTTTTTCTTACCTGCACTTGTCTGTGCAGCCTGGTTACTACCTGCGTTTACCTGTGCGGGAATGCGCATGAAGCACAAACCTCTCCCCCTAAGCACTCCTACAACACATCTTTATTTCTTTCACTGACTCTCAGCACACGGCTGCCTTGATCGACACAGGGAGACAAATTACTAGCCCCTCTTCTATTGCCATTCTCATAGCACTTGGTTTCTTAAGGCAGTGAAAGAGCTGCCATATGCTCACAGAAAACAAACTCCTGCTCAACCCAAGAGACTATCTGTGAGAGGTATAAGTCCTTAACTAGGACGTGGAGGCATCGCACAAACAGATGGTTGCACACAGTGGGCAAAACAGTTTTACTCCCACACACACACCTATGCAACATGCCCAGGCTGTAAACACAGAACTGTCATAAGCTGATGCCGTTACAAAATAATTCCCCAAGCCTCACAGAACTAGACATCAGCCAAAGCCCCCAAACTTACCTCATGCACGGAACCCTTTATGATCAGATCAAAACCTTCATACAGCACACACTAATACAACTACAGAAAGGGGTCACTCATTTAACAAGCAGAAGTGCTTAAGGCATTAAGGCCAAGACAACACAGCTGGCAATTTTCAAGTCACAGGTAACTCCATAGTCAGACAAATAGATGCACTACTTACAAGGCTGAGCAAAGATACGGTGACTGTTATCTAGCTCTCAGGTGCCTTGAGCCATAATGTCACTAATAATCTCAAGTCCCTTCACTCTAGGTACACATATGAACTGGTCATTGTGCACATTGGTGTGAATGACATGTGACACACCCCGATGGATCAAGTCACTTAACCAGACAGTGCGCCCAGGTTGACTCTGAAAAAGGTGCATGGAGATCAGTGCTCTACCCCGGTCAACAAATACAAATAAGATAGTTAAAATCCATCCATTAACTGAGAACCTACATCACCACTAATATACACAGATTCCTTATACCAGTTTTGTGGACCAACTAGCTGTATTCCCAACAAGGGGTACTAAAATACTGGATCTGGTTCTCACCTATATAGCCTCTCATGCTCAACATCTATGGGTTCCACATCAGTGTTAAATCTAATGACTGTTAGTAAAATTCACTATTAAGGTAAACATGGATCTGCCACAAAACTCTCGTCTTTGAAGACTACTTTGAGGCAAACCTACTCCAGCTAACTGATGACCTGATTAAATTTCAGCATCCTTCTTTTCTCAATGACTCCATCATGCATGCTTCCATAGTTGCAAATAATTTCTTTGCCCACCTCAAAACATGCACTGAGGTATCAGTCCCCATAAGACACTAATACAATGTCAAGGTCAAGAATAAACACCAGTGATGGAAACCTAGTATAAACTAACATAACAGTAAGAGGAAAAAAACTCTTATCCCATATGTATATACTTAACAACCAATCATCTAGAGAAGAATTCAAAACGATCAATAAAGAACTCACAAGAAAAATCAAATTCAGAAACATTAGAACTAATGCCCAGAAGAGTTAATACACAACACTGCTCTTCACCAGAGGACACGGCCAACATAGTGATTGTCAAACTTAGCTCAAATGTCACTTCTCTAGCCCCACTAACTTTCCACAAAAAATGAGCATGCCCATGCCACCCCCTCTGATTACCTCTGAGCAGATCCTACAGATCCTGATAATGTGCCAGTTTGCTTCCTTGCAAGTACGAGACACTGCCTCATAGACTTGCTAGTAAGTCTCTTCACTGGATTCATACCAGAGGTATGGAGAACTGCTGTAATCAACCCCAGGCTTTGTAACAGAGTGATGACCACTGAAGGTGCTGTAAAAGAATCTCTGGAGAGGAAGCCTGAGTAAGCAGGTCATCTAAATAAGGAAAGACTTGAATGCCTTTGAGCTTGTAAAAAGCAATCATAGGAGCTAGGCATCTGGTGAATAACCCTTGGGGCAGTAGAAAGGCCAAAGGGTATAGCACAGAAATGAAAACGCCAGGAAGCAACACAAAAATATCCTGAAAAGGGGATGAATAGGGATATGAGGGTAAGATTCAGTGAGATCCAGGGAAACCATAAAAGCCTGAGGAAGGAGCAAAGGGAACAAAGTCTGAAGGCATAACATATGATAGGAAGGAACTTTTGGATATAAAATAAAGCAGCTCCCTAATCCTTTTTAAGCATAACCTGGAGGAATAGATGGGCAGTCAAATACACCCCAGGTCTGACTCCTTAGGCATCACTGAAATGAGTCAAAGTTAGGTATTAAAACCACCCTGGGTCTGCACTCACTGAAATGGTTTGCAACTGGGTGTTATTTTTCTTGTGTGAGTATTCATGATTTGGAATCTTGCATTTAGGTTGTAAATGTTCCCCCAGATCAATACACTAGTATATACCTATGAAGCTATGAGAGTAGAGAGGTATGGGGGCGGGAGATGCTTTCCTTTCAGACTCAAAATTATGTGTTAGTTCTGCTGATGTTAAGTGTAGTAAACTATCAGAAAGTGACAATATTCAGTGTTTCCGTCAGAAACTAGTTTACATGTTGACTAAAACATTTTAAGAATAAATCCTGCTGCTTATCAGTACTGAAAGACAGGCATTTGAGTAAACAAACTTCTTGCGGTGGAAAGCACACCAAAGGAACAAACAATTTTAAAGTATTGCAAAAAAACAATGATGATACAAGTCACATTTGCCTTTACATAGACCGGCTTATACCAGAGAATCATACGTGTGTTCTGGATTACTATAAATGCACCTTAGTTAAAATGCACTCAGTACACAACATGAAAAACATGCTTTCTGCTGGCAAATAATAACACCTTGGCCTATCTTACCTACCTGTTCCCCAAACTAAAGTATAAGCTGTAGATCTTACATAAATAAGTCTGCTTTTGTCACCTTTTATAACAACCAACTTATATCTGTCTCTTGAGTTCCATTACACATTTTGATGTTAACATCTCTTCAACAAAACTTCTCAAATAATTTACCACCTTCTCTGATTAAAATACTTCATAGCTTCCTCACATTGTCTACCTGCTGTCGTCATAGGTTCATAGGTGTGTACTAGGCTAATGGCCCTGGAGCCTTTACAAGCCTAGCCCATAGGATTACCCTGGTATCATGCCACCTGACCTTAGTTCCCAGTGCCTCCGTCGAGCAGAGCCACTGGAGTGATCCCCGGGTTGAATTTTCTATTTGCCATCCACACATCAAGATTTCTCTTGAAGAGGGCCAGTGAGGTGCTCTCTTTGACATGTATGGGAAGTCTATTCCATAGCATGGGCAGTCTCTGGGTTATGAACCTGTCCCTCCAACATGTTCTGTTGATTGCGGTAATGAGGTTGTGATCTCTGGAGCGTGTGGTTCGGAGTGATTGGGATTTCTTTAGATGTAGCATTTCTAACAGAGCTGGGTCAGACATGGCTTTGTAAGTCAGATATCGCTTCTAAGTAGGCAATATGAGGCAGAGAATAGTTGGGATTTTTTTAGTCTGTCCATACAGGACAACTGTTCAAGGCCTAAGATCATCTTTGAGAGTTACCTTTGCAGCCTCTCCAGTTGTTGCAGGTGTCTAGTGAGGTACATGCCAAAATGGAGCACTGTATTCGATGACTGGCCTAATAAGAGAAGAGTAGAGGGAGACAATGACCTCTTTCTTCCTGGATGCAAAGCTCTTAGTAATGGGATGTGCCACATATAATGACTTTCTGACCACAGTGGCAATGTGGTGGTCAAAACAGAGGTTGCTGTCAACCTGTGTTCCCAGATCTCTTATAATGCCTTCTGTGTTCAGTGGACTACCATCGATGTGGTAATTCCCTGGAACCAAGTTTTTCCCAAAGGGGATGATGACACATTTTTTGGCATTGAGTTTAAGGCCATGGTTCTGACACCAGTCATTGGTCTCAGTGAGGCTTTCTGCAGGATGTCAACATCACTTGGAGAGTTAATAATAGCTCCCAGCTTGCAATCATCTATGAACTTTGTCAGCTAGAGTCCCTTCATGTTGGCTTGGACTTCAGAGAAGTAGATACCAAACAGGAGAAGACCCAGGACCGAACCCTGTGGGACTCCACTCATGACTGTTCGGCAGTCTGACTTGGAGTCAGCTACTTTCACACTGTGGGTTCCCTTTTTCTTAAAGAGACAGAAATTTGGTCTCTTTAGACTCCACTGATGCATGTAAATAACTTTATTGCATACGTCCTCTCCTTCACTTTTTCATTACTTCTATATGTATTAAGCTCTTTTATGACATCTTTCTAAGGCTCTAGATACAAATAATGTACCTTTTGTCACCTTTCTCTAAGCTCTAGCTTGCTAGTCTCCTTATGCTAATGAGGTCATGAAAACTGCAAGCAGTACTCTTATCAACCATCTGTAAAAGACTTATTTTCTTTTTATATAAAATACTCCACATATAAGACCACATATTCCTCTGTGCACTTGAATATCAACAACACAAACTGGCAGCAGAATGTAATACTCTCTGTTATTGACCTCTGTGAAACTGGCCCGCAGTCCCATTAGGCCATGACCAAATGCTTCTAACCACTATCAATAACTAAGTCAATGTTTCTTGATTACCCATGGGTCACTGTTCATCCTTTGAAATAGCTGACCTACCAGGCTCATTCTCCTGCATCCAGACATTTACATCTGCTTATTCTAGGTTGATGTGTAAACTTGTAAATTCTAAAAAATGGTTCTTAGCCACAGGTCACTTTACTTTCTGTAGTCACAGGAATTGCTTATTTCTTTAAAGTATTTTTTAACCACCCCTTACCTGCAATACTGCAGTCCAACAGCATAGTTAGGGTGGGGTGAAAGAGAGACAATTGTCCCATGTTCAATGTGTTGGGAGCTGCGATCAGCCAATCTGGATCTCTCTTTAATGCAATATTGGCTTTTAAAAGCCAGTATTGCTTTTGCTGTCAAACCCGAGTGCTGTAGTGCTCAGTGTGTGATCTAAACTGTAGCAACTGCTTGCTAAATGCAGCAAGTAGTTTGCTACAGTTTAAAATTAAAAAAGAAAAAGAAAATCCCACTACCTCTCCCTCTCTCTCTTTTTTTTTTTTATATACTAAAACCTGAGCACTGTAATGCTCCATTCAGGTAGGGCATAAACTGTAGCAAGCGGTTTGCTACAGTTTAAAAGAATAATTTTGTTTTTTTTTTCGTTAAAGAAGGAGTGTCATGGTCAGGGCACAGACATGGGACCTGAATGGTTGGGACAGGAATTGGTTGGGGAAAGGGGGGGGGGCTGGTGGTGTGGCGGTAGAAGGAACAAACTTTTCTTTCTTTCCTTTTTTTGCTCTTCAATGGAAGAACTCTGGGAGTGGCTCAATGGCTTTAACTGTAATAAGAAGATGTGGCTTATTACAGTAATTTTTTTTTGTTTTGTTTTGCTGAGAGAGTGACTAGCAATTTCGCTTATTACAGTAATTTTTTTTTCAATGTAAGAGGTTGGGGGTATGGATCTAACGGGTCTATATTATATTCTCAAATGTCGACAATGTCGAATCTGACATTGCTGACACGAGAATATTGAATGCTCAGAATCTCGTGTGTGTAAACGGAAATTTCCGTAAGGAGAGATTTCTGTTTGCTGCAATGTAGTGTGGTCTCGGAGTTGGTATATTTAAGTAGCGGGGGGTGTGGGGGATGCAGGGGGCCTTGCCCACCTGCTTAAACCCATTAGGGTACTTTTTTCTTTTTGTTATTGTTTTTTTACTCGCTCGAGATTATGAGCATTCGATATTCTCGTGTCAACAATGTCAGATTCGACATTGTCGACATTTGAGAATATAATATAGACCCGATCTAACTGCACTAAAAGTGAAAAAAAGAAAGCCAGCACTCAACTCCTTGAATCAGGCAATCGTTATTTAATGTCCAACTTCAAGACAGCAAAATAACATAACTACACCAACATGGTTGTACCAGTTTCGGTAAATCCATCATCAGCAACCAAACATGATGTACAAAATGAAGACAAAACCTAACTTGCTGTCTTTCAAGTTATACAAATTTCATATAGAAAGCATGGAGCGCCCACTAGTGCATCAATAAAATAGTGCACTAGTTCATAAATGCATGAAATGTAATACCAATAAACACAATTAACCCAAATATATAAACTAATATATGAACCCAAATATAACAACAAACATATGAATTGGATGCCTCAAAAATGTTCATTCAAGCCAGGGGAAAATAGAGCCCCTAGTTTGATGATCCACATTTTCTCTTTGTAGGTGAGCCTATCATGTAAAACATGGGATTGTACATGTCTGTCCTTAATGTGATCAATGACCATAAAACAAAAATTGCCCGTAGGGTGTTTGGAAATGTGTTTGTATAAAGAACTGGACCCCTTTTTGTTTTTAATATCACTAAGATGTTCCCCTATCCTAACTTTAAAAAGACGGGAAGTTTGTCCAACATAGAAGGCTCGACAATTGCACTGGGCCAAGTAAATCACCCAAGAAGTACTGCAATTGGCAAAACATAATATGTCATAAACTTGTGGACAATTTTGTGAGGAAAAGGTCCGACATTTCAACACCCTAGGGCAGAAGGTACAGTGACCACATGGACAGCATCCAAATAAAGGGCCTGTAAAAAGGTGAGCTTGAGTAATAGAACATGTATCTCTATAATAAACCTTCTTGCAATGACTGAAAAGAGAACCCAAAGACTGCCCTTTCCGAAATGAATAGTGACACCGAGTCCCCTATATATTTCTCTAAGACATTATCCGATTTTAACAAATACCAATGCTTACGGATAAGTTCATAATTCCTCCCATAAGTTGTTACCAATCTAAGCAAATTAGACTTAGCATGATCCCGATTTTGATAGGATAATAAATCAGTTCTATCTTGCTGATTTGCAAAACGATTGGCCCTCGTGATGTCACCCCCTAAATAACCCCTACTTTTAAACCTGGTGATAAGATCCCTCTTGTAATGGTCATATGTGGAGGAGCTGGAACAAATCCTTTTAACATGAAGGAATTGGGACTTGGGGATGTTCTTGATGACATACTGGGGGTGGAAACTGGTAGCATGTAATAAGGTATTGAATTGGGGAAATTTTCTAAATATCTAAATCTCAAGAGTGTTGGTGTCCGTTCTTTTTACCAAAAGATCCAAAAAAGTAATTTCGGATCTGGAAAAAGTCAACTTGAACTCAATCCCCCATATGTTACCATTTAGATACTCAAGGAATTCCAAAAGGAATTCCTCATTAGCTCTCCACACCATCCAGCAGTCATCAAGATACCTCCTCCAAATATCCATCTCGTTAATAAAGATGTTGTGACTGATGTCATAAATTACCTGATCCTCCACATACGCCATGAATAGATCTGCATAAATGGGGGCAAAAGAAGCCCCCATAGCGGTGCCCTGTGTCTGCCAAAAACACCTGTCCTTGAAAAATAACACATTGTGAATCCAGACCGGTTCAGTCATGCATACCAAGAGGGTATTAAAACCAGGCTTATAAATGTTGACCTTATCCAACCAATATTGCACCTTGGATGTCACCTCCCTATATACCAGTATTCCCCATTGGGCAGGACTTTTGACCCTGCAATATTGGTTGGATAAGGTCAACATTTATAAGCCTGGTTTTAATACCCTCTTGGTATGCATGACTGAACAGGTCCGGATTCACAATGTGTTCTTTTTCAAGGACAGGTGTTTTTGGCAGACACAGGGCACCGCTATGGGGGCTTCTTTTGCCCCCATTTATGCAGATCTATTCATGGCGTATGTGGAGGATCAGGTAATTTATGACATCAGTCACAACATCTTTATTAACAAGATGGATATTTGGAGGAGGTATCTTGATGACTGCTGGATAGTGTGGAGAGCAAATGAGGAATTCCTTTTAGAATTCCTTGAGTATCTAAATTGTAACATATGGGGGATTGAGTTCAAGTTGACTTTTTCTAGATCCGAAATTACTTTTTTGGATGTTTTGGTAAAAAGAACGGACACCAACACTCTTGAGAGTGAGATATTTAGAAAATTTCCCCAATTCAATACCTTATTACATGCCACCAGTTTCCACCCCCAGTATGTCATCAAGAACATCCCCAAGTCCCAATTCCTTCATGTTAAAAGGATTTGTTCCAGCTCCTCCACATACGACCATTACAAGAGGGATCTTATCACCAGGTTTAAAAGTAGGGGTTATTTATGGGGTGACATCACGAGGGCCAATCGTTTTGCAAATCAGCAAGATAGAACTGATTTATTATCCTATCAAAATCGGGATCATGCTAAGTCTGATTTGCTTAGATTGCTTACAACTTATGGGAGGAATACAGTTGGATTTATGAACATTATCCGTAAGCATTGGTATTTGTTAAAATCGAATAATGTCTTAGAGAAATATATAGGGAACCGGTGTCAGTATTCATTTCAGAAAGGACGGTCTTTGGGTTCTCTTTTCAGTCATTACAAGAAGGTTTATTATAGAGATACATGTTCTATTACTCAAGCTCACCTTTTTACAGGCCCTTTATTTGGATGCTATCCATGTGGTCACTGTACCTACTGCCCTAGGGTGTTGAAATGTCGGACCTTTTCCTCACAAAATTGTCCACAAGTTTATGACATATTATGTTTTGCCAATTGCAGTACTTCTTGGGTGATTTATTTGGCCCAGTGCAATTGTCGAGCCTTCTATGTTGGACAAACTTCCCGTCCTTTTAAAGTTAGGATAGGGGAACATCTTAGTGATATTAAAAACAAAAAGGGGTCCAGTTCTTTATACAAACACATTTCCAAACACCCTATGGGCAATTTTTGTTTTATGGTCATTGATCACATTAAGGACAGACATGTACAATCCCATGTTTTACATGATAGGCTCACCTACAAAGAGAAGATGTGGAACATCAAACTAGGGGCTCTATTTTCCCCTGGCTTGAATGATCATTTTTGAGGCATCCAGTTCATATGTTTGTTGTTATATTTGGGTTCATATATTAATTTATATATTTGGGTTAATTGTGTTTATTGGTATTACATTTCATGCATTTATGAACTAGTGCACTATTTTATTGATGC
Organism: Protopterus annectens; assembly: GCF_019279795.1. NCBI lineage: Eukaryota > Metazoa > Chordata > Ceratodontiformes > Protopteridae > Protopterus > Protopterus annectens. Next base: position 674,267,613 of record NC_056749.1, on the reverse strand, counting down.
ACTAGAGGGCGCTCCATGCTTTCTATATGAAATTTGTATAAATTGGAAGACAGCAAGTTAAGTTTTGTCTTCATTTTGTACATCATGTTTGGTTGCTGATGAAGGATTTACTGAAACCGGTACAACCATGTTGGTGTATGGTTATGTTATTTTGCTGTCTTGAAGTTGGACATTAAATAACGATTGCCTGATTCAAGGAGTTGAGTGCTGGCTTTCTTTTTTTCACTTTTGGTTTGGTTTCCAGCCGTGCACCGGCCGTTCGTGCAGGAGGATGTTTTGGATTTATTAACTGCACTAAGTCAGTCTTTACATAATTAAAGTGAAGTGCTTTTTTTTTTGGCTCCACTTGAAAAGCTGAATGGGGTAGGGCACTGATTCATGGTACTATGATAATGGCACAGAGTGCTGGATCATGATACTGTGATACTGGCACAGGGGGCTGGTTCACTGTACTATGATACTGACGCAGGTTGCTGGCTCATGGTACTATGATACTGGTGCAGGGTGCTGGTTCATGGTACTATGATACTGGTGCAGGGCGCTGGTTCATGGTACTATGATACTGGCACAGGGCACTGGTTCATGATACTATAATACTGGCACAGAGCACTGGTTCATGGTACTATGATACTGGCACAGGGCGCTGGTTCATGGTACTATGATACTGGCACAGGGTGCTGGTTCATGATACTATACTGGCACAGGGCACTGGTTCATGATATTATGATACTGGCACAAGGCACCGGTTCATGGTACTATGATACTGGCACATGATACTATGATACTGGCACAGGGCACTGGTTCATGGTACTACGATAGTGGCACAGGTCACTGGTTCATGGTACTATGATACTGGCACAGGGCACTGGTTCATGATACTATGATACTGGCACAGGGCACTGGTTCATGATATTATGATACTAATACAAGGTGCTGGTTCATGGTACAATGATGCTGGCACTGGGCACTGCTTCATGGTACTATGATACTGGCACAGGGTGCTAGTTCATGGTACTATGATACTGGCACAGGGCACTGGTTTATGGTACTATGATACTGGCACAGGGCACTGGTTCATGGTACTATGATACAGGCACAGGGCACTGGTTCATGATACTATACTGGCACAGGGCACTGGTTCATGATATTATGATACTGGCACAAGGCACTTGTTCATGGTACTATGATACTGGCACATGATACTGGCACAGGGCACTGGTTCATGATACTATGATACTGGCACAGGGCACTAGTTTGTGGTACTATGATACTGGCACAGGGCACTGGTTTATGGTACTATGATACTGGCGCAAAGCTCTAATTCATGGTAATATGATACTGGCACAGAGCAGTGGTTCATGGTAGTATGATACTGGCACAGGGCGCTGGTTCATGGTACTTTGATACTGACACAGGGCGCTGGTTCATGGTACTATGATAATGGCACAGGGTGATGGTTTATGGTACTATGATACTGGCACAGGGTGGTGGTTTATGGTACTATGATTCTGGCACATGGCAGTAGTTCAGGGTACCATGATACTGGCAAAGGTTCATGATACTATGATACTGGCACAGGAGGCTGGTTCATGGTACTATGACACTGGCACAGGGCAGTGGTTCATGATACTATGATACCGGCACAGGGCACTGGTTCATGATATTATGATACTGGTACAAGGTGCTGGTTCATGGTACTATGATGCTGGCACTGGGCACTGGTTCATGGTACTATGATACTGGCACCAGGCACTTGATACTGGCGCAGTGAGATGGTTCAATGTACTATGATACTGGCACAGGCCAGTGGTTCATGATACTATGATACTGGCGCAGGACAGTGGTTCATGATACTATGATACTGGCACAGGGTGCTGGTTCATGCTACTATGATACTGGCACAGGGCGCTGGTTCATGGTACTATGATACTGGCACAGGGCACTGGCTAATGGTACTATGATACTGGCACAGGGTGCTGGTTCATGGTACTATGATACTGGCACAGGGTGCTGGTTCATGGTACTATGATACTGGCACATGGGGCTGGTTCATGGTACTATGAAACTGGCACAGGGTGCTAGATCTTGGTACTGGCAGGGGGCGCTGGTTCATGACACTATGATACTGGTACAAGGTGCTGGTTCATGGTACTATGATACTGGCACCAGGCACTGGTTCTTGGTACTACGATACTGGCACAGGGCGCTGGTTCATGGTACTATGATACTGGCACAGGGCACTGGTTCATGGTACTATGATACTTGCACAGGGCATTGGTTGAGTCAGCTATGCTTCTGCTGCAGTCTTCACAGGAATTGCTAGATACCTTCTCTTCAGGTGAGACAACAACTGCAAGAACAACTGCTGTTTTTGTCCAGTATTTTACAAATTGCTGAATGGGCAAGTACCACTCAACACACACTTTCATGACAATGTGCATTCACTGAAAGTCAGTGTTTCTCTTGTCCTGAGGTAGAGCAATATCACAGTAGATTACATTCAGTTCAGAAGTGTATCCATCAAACCCACCCTGCATAAGCATGTGGGAGGGTAAGTTCCAGCAGATGAAATAAGAAATATCCTTCCCAAAACCAAGGTGATCCTTTTTCTTGTGCATGTTGTGCTTTTCTGCCATTGAACTACTGGTTCTTATTCCACATATCTTTAAAGCTGAAGTTGTCACGTTTATGCTTCATATGGATTAATCCTGCTTTGTTCAACATCTACAAAGATTATCTCCACTGCCTCATATTTGATACTCGCTGACCACCAGCACTGTGGCGAACAGGATTAAAGCCCTGACTGTGGCCCATGCAACTTGGGTTCGATTAGCATTTCAGGTGTGTACAGACTTGGCAGGGAAGGCTGGGTGTGCCCTTCCATAGGAGGGTACACACCTGGATACTCCCAATGCTCGATCTCTGGTGGAAGCAGACATGCATATGGGGAAGGGAAGATTACGGTATAAAGAAAAAGCTGTCTCAGCAAGCAGCAAGACAAAGACCTGGGACACCTTGACCTCCTCACTGGCCCCAAAACTTAAAGGAGCAAAGCCACGGGAAGTTTAGAGATGAAGGTACTCACAAGCTTCACCAGTGGTCATCTTAGGGGGAAAGGAAAGAGATATGATGCTCATTTTACTCTGACAGATACTAAACTTATGATTTATACTGTGTATCCACAGAATGAGCTAAGGCTGCATTACTGACATCCATGTCACGAAATACTGCCCATTATATGCTGTATAGTCATGGGCTGTGTTTAAGAAGACTTACACATATAATGAATACACCTGACTCTTAAAAGCAATAAACAAATAAATATGCAAACAAACAAAGGCATCAGACAAATTATTCAAACATGAACACAAAGTAGAACATGTTCCAATGTATATTTATATATTATTTAAATATATTTGCATGCTTATATATTTGTAAATATTTATACCATAAATCTTCTTGGTGTTTTTCAAAGTAGCTCCTTTCAGTAGCAGGTTTTCAGGACCCAGGGATCTAAGCATAACATATCAAAAGAAAAACTCATGAAATAAAGTATTCTTAAATAATGCATAAATTAAACGGGGAATTCATTTACAGATGAACCACAAATATTCCCTGAAAGCAGAGGGTTAAGTACAAAGATAAATATATCCATAAATTAAGCAAATACTCTTTTTTTTAATTTAAATTCTATTTGACTAATTCTAACAAATAACAGACATGTATTCGCCACATTAAAATCACATTGCATGTGTATTTCCAGTACCCATTGATCAGTGAAAAGGTTCACTGCAGTGGAAAACTATTAGAATTTTCTCTTCTGATAACATGAGCTTGGCACATTTCTGATTTTTTTTCTTTCCATGCCTGGTGGCAAATGTGCCTCCTTATTCAACATACACTGCATTGTGACACACTGAGATAGGGTGGACAGTGGGCTTAGTTTAGGCATCACTCACTTTGATACCTCCATCCAATGAAAAGGCACAATCTACAAGATAGGATAGAAAAAAAAAAATACAATAATGTAATAAATTATAAAATGTCTGACCTACATTGAATTCATCCACAGCTGTAGTATGGAGAGCCCATCCAGTCCTAGCACTCACTGTAACCTAATGCATAAGGTACTGGCCTCCTAATCTAGGATTGTGGGTTTAAGCCCCATCCGGGGTGGGATAAATGGTCTAACACCACAAGAAATAAGGCTTTGAGCTGTTAAACTGTTTCCTGTGGTCCAGGGTTTGATTCCCTTAGCCTCCACTGATCACCGTTTGGCTCTGAGCAAGTTACTTTCTTATGGACTCCTTGATTACATGCCTAGCAAATCCCTATGCATCGCAAAAGGCTTTTTTGCAGACTAGCTACTCTTTTTAGTATACATATGTTATATCTGTGTTCACAGATCTTCAGCTGTAAATGTGTAAAAAAAAGTCTCATACGCAGTGAAGCCAAACCTCCTAGAAAGCCAGAGCTAGAGAAAGGCCAAAATGCAAGGGCCCAGAAGGCTGCATCCTGAAGCACAGGGGTGCCCAAAGGAAATCTGACTCCCGAAAACACAAACAGTACTTTCGGAAGAAAACACAGGTTAGTCCTAATGGATATCACAGCCTTGTATATGACCGAATAGGATCCCGCTACAGATAAAGGTCTACAGTTTGGAGGCTCTGCTAGCAGTTACAATGCCACCAAGAACAGTGTCTTCCAACAGATGACTTCAGAACCATTAAACAATCCATTCTGAATTAAGGATGGACAAGGCTGTCCATCACGAAGTTCATGTTTTATGGAGGACAAGGTTTTTCAAAGGACAAAGATGCAGAATCTTTCAAGATCTGTTTAACCAGTTAGCGCCAGGTGCAGATGTAACCTTGACAAGGCAGTTCTCTTCAGAGATTCCTAAAACATGTGCCATGACTGAAAAAATGAAGACACAATAAAATGCTGAAGATAAATCAGGATCAAGTACCAGTAAAGTAAGTTGAGGTGGTAAATGATTCCATTCTTCTCAAAAGGAGAACTTCCTCCAGTTTGTAGACTATGCTTAACGAGCAGAAAGCTTTATCTCTCCTCCAAGACTCCTAGCGGAACAGCCAATGGGAAAAGGAAACTAAGGAAAGAGACCACTCCTTAAAGTGGAAGCAAATGTCACAACCATACCTCTCAAATGTCCAGATTTTTGCAGAATGTCAAGATTTTTATCTTACATTTTTGGTCTCTTCCTCATAAAATATGTGGTTTTCTGTCAAAGCACCTTGTGATTGAAGCCACTAAATAATAACAGACATTTGAGTTTCAGACTTCCTGTCCTTCAGAAAAATGCATGCTAACAACAATCCAGTTATTCTAGCAACTTCCTAAGTTTATAAGAGCAATATTTAAAATCTGTCCCTATATTTGGACCTTTTCCCCACCATTATTTTAAGGTATGGTCCTAACCAAGATGGTACTTGAATAGTTTTCTGTACTTTCAAGAACCTGAGAGTATGAAATCACATCCTTCATGATCAAAACAAGGAAATGAAAGGTACGCTTTCATTTTTCTTCTTTAAATTCAGTGATCAAGTATGGAATCAATGGAATCAGAGGGAATGGAGAAAAGGAATCTACTGGATTCCACCTATGAAGTTGAAATTTCTTCTTCTTTCAGCTTTTTCCCGGTTAGGGGTCGCCACAGCGGATCACCTGTCCACTCATGATTGGCAGTGGAGTTTTACAGTGTTGAGTTGCCAGCGCGGCGCCCAGCCTTCCACAGAAGGCACACACACACACACACACACACACACACACTTAGGGCCAATTTAGAGTGTCCAATCCACCTACAGCATGTTTTTGGGATGTGGGAGGAAACTGGAGCACCCGGAGAAAACCCACACGACCACAGGGAGAACATGCAGACTGTGTACAGAAGGCACCCCAGCCGAGAATCGAACCGGAGAACCTCTTGCTGTGAGGCAGCAACACTAACTGCTGCACCACCGTGGCCACCCTTATGAAGTTGATTTTTATTATGTTAATTTTCAAAAGTACAAGAAAAGGGTGAATAATCATTACCATGCCAATGTTTTGTACTACAATGTCGCATGTCCTCAAGAAAAGATTTTTTTCCACAAGGTTGTGTGACTTGAAGGGGTGGTACAGGGGGATTCACATTCCCCACAAAAGAAATGTGTGTGTTTGTGTGTCCATTTGTTTTTCTTTTTCTATCAAGATTATGATTGGTGACTTTTTTCATCAGTAGGCAAAGGAAGCTTAAAATGTTTATTGTCTAGTTGCATAATGTGAAAATGTGAATCTCCCTTGCAATATTAGAGAGAGAGAGAGAGAGAGAGGCAATTTGCCTGGCGTCAACCTCCACTTACCCTGCTAAATCAAGAATCAGAAAGGGCAAGACAATAATTTGAAAAATAATGAATTTTCCATGGCGCCACATTCCTGGCAGACCTTAAATTAATAGTGCTTCAACTGCAAGGCTAATTCATCTGTATTTTCTTTTGCCCCTTCTTTTCCCTCAGTTTCAAACATCTTATTCACTATATCCAGCAGGTGTCTCGCTACTAATGGTATAATGTCTTTTTCAGTTAATCATTCTCTTTATTTTATTCCCTATAGAACTATGCTACTCTGTTTGTGTGTCTTAGCCCATGAATTACTTTTTTTTTAATTTTTCTATCACTACAGTCATTTGACTGGATTGCTTATTTATTTTCCGTGTTACTATTGTCTGTGGTTGTCTTAATATTGTATTTTGTTGAGCTTTTCTCCCCTGGCCTCCTAAGAAAATGAGTACCATTGCCCAGGTTGGACTTTCCCTGTAAAAAAAACTGTCAATAAATAATAAATAAAAATAAATTAATATGTTGCTGGGAAGTGAAAAACTTGAAAAAAAATGTGTTCTTTTACCAGGCATTACCTGTACATTAACACCCTGACAAAGAATGCCCGTTTTCCAATGAGAGTGATGGTGTAAGCTTCACTCTTTCTTTAAGGATACTCATGCCTACTTTCTCTCTACTTCTTGCACCAGTTAACAAAAGCCTTTTGTTTTAAAAATATCTTAGGGGGAAAAAAAAAAGTCTTCTAGACAACAGGGAGGCAAGGTATAAAGGCAGCACTTGAAGGGCACATGGTATGAAATTCTTATCGGATCGTATTTCACCTCTTTGACAAAACATACACATTCAGTGGTTATATAAACTTTACCAATTTATGAGCTACATTTATATCTATACAAATGGTACATGTATCGTGCAGGTTCTCATTTCATACTAAAGACGAGGTTAGTAAGGCCCATTGCTAACACAGTTTCTAAGATACTCAATATACAAAAGTCCCCAGGTGGACCTCTGACCTCTAACACTTATAGAATTCCAATCTCCAACATACAGAGCAATGCTGTCCTGGAAAGGAATACATCTTGCATCACTTCTATAACCTTTTTTTAAGTTGTCACTGGTGGCACAGACACTATACGCTACATGAAACGTTGCACCAGTGCAACTCTTCACTTCATCAGAGCAACCATTAATATTAAATAACATCCCAAATTCAGCTAATGGGCAATCCCTACCGGCAAACTGCTGCCTTGCTTCTACTTATTCTTGCCACAACCAATGAGATTATACCCCCATGACCAATAGCCATTTAAGAAAAAAATTCTGTGCCTGATCATCTGGGTGTGCTTCTTGCAATGCAGCTAGCAAGAGTTCACATTTTCTAACATAAATAATTTATCTTTTCTTTTTGACCAGACTGCTTAACCCCTTATTTACTCCAAATAATAAAACTCATCCAACATCCATAAAGTTTTTGTACTTATTACGCATCACCCCCCCAAAAATGGTCATAAAAACAGCTCATTTAGAATAACTCCATATTTCTGACCCAAACAAACTTGCTAATAGTGACAAACTGTAGGAATGCATTCTGAAAAACTACCGAATAACAATCTAGAACCTACAAAAGCAAATAGCATTTGTTAAGCAAAACAAATAATTCCCCCATGTTTACAAAACTGAATTTCGCCTGCACAGTTATTCATCAATAACAGAAGATATATTTACTAGGTGTCTCCAATAATCCTCCTGATCACTCAACCGTGCGCAATGAAAACATTTCATCAGAGTTTGATGCCTTGCCACAATATTAATGACATTCCATCAATGACTACTCTTGATCATGATACAATCATAACAAGCAACATTTAACATTCAGTTTGTTAATTACTCAAAGTCAGAGCAAAAGTTCTTCCCTAATAAGCCTTTCAGAATATCACTGCCTCATTTTTATTGCCAAAATAATCATCAACAAGTAAAACAAATATAACACTTTATTTTGTCCACAGTTTCTAACAAATATGCATCACCCACAAGGGAATAAGAACAACCCCTACAGCAAATCCCACACCACCACACTTCCTGAAATATTGCTACCTTTCTTATTTATGCTTTGATTATCTTCATTTATGCAGATTGCAAATACTTTCATACATGCAAATCTATCAGTGTTAGAGCTACACTAAACTGCAATGATCCTCATTCAGGCTAATCTCTCAGCCAAAACAGGAGTTCCCTACCTGCACCTCATCCAAACGCCTGCAAGTTAATGAACATTATCCATTTGATATAACACTGTAAAATAATAGTGCATCAAGGAATGTAATTATTAAATGTCATACTCAACCAAGCTTGACAGCATTAATAACTATGTATTAATAACCAGAGTATAACCCATTCATCTTTATTCCACGCAGTTACTTTAGTTATTTTATTTTTTTTTTATTTTATTTTACATTTGTTAACCGGGAAAGTCCGACTGGACACAGGTCCATTTTCAGCGGAGGCCTGGAGAGAAAAGCTCCACATGAAATTGTATATAAGTAAACAATCAGAAATTTAAGTAAACAATAAGAAATAAAATAGAATACATATGCGCACACATGAGGAAATACATGAGTCAATTTTTAACAAGTTCTAGTGAATATAGTACAATATACATGACAATGCTTAAAAAAATAAACAGATACATAATGATCGCTTTTTTTTTTTGGAGTGGTGTTTGTTCCATACAGTATGGCAGTGCGTTAGAACATATTAGTGGATAAATAGGTATATCAGAGGAAACAGCATGATCCCTGATGGAGTCCTTGCAACAGTGCAGTGGGGTGGGTTAGCCAGGGGTGTGGCATTAGACAATGCCAGCTGTTTCCAAAGTGGATTTTCAGGAGTTTTTGAAAGTGGGTAGTAGAGGTGGTGGAAATAATTTGACTTGGGAGTGAATTCCAGGTTCTGGCAGTAGTGCATGCAAAGAGAGATTTCCCTGCATCATTTTTGTGTTTGATGACATTTAAGAGGTTTTGGTTAGTAGATCTTAAGGTTCTAGTGGGGATGTAGTGCTGAATTCGCTGCAGAAGAGCTGGGGTTTTGTCAGGAAGGTAGTAGAGCTTGTGTGCTATTGTGAGTTGATTGAGTAGGATTAGGTGAGGCAACTCCAGTCAGTTACTTTGTTTGAGGGATAGACAGTGGTGGGATCTATAGGAGGCGCCAGTTGCAAACTGGGCTATCTTGTTGTAACAAGCTTCCATTTTGTTTTGTCCTGTGCGGTGGAGATTAGTCATGATGGGGGAGGCATAAAGGAGGATGGATAAGAGGTGAGTTCTTGCGATAGTGGCTTTGGTATGATTAATGATGAAGTGTTTGTTTCTTTAAAGGAGACCAAGCTTTTTATTTACTTTCTTGATTGTTTGTGCTATGTGTATGTCAAATTTTAGATTATTGTCTATTTCAATGCCTAGCAATTCTGTGTGATTTGTTGGGGTGATATGAGTATTGTCAGTGGATTGAATGGTAAACTCATTATTTGGGGAAGGAGATCTACCAGGGCTTAAGAGCATTAGTTTGTTTTTTGGGGGTTAAGAATAAGTTTAATGCTAGAGAACCTAGCTTTGGCTAAAGAAAAGTTATTCTGAGTGAGGGTTAGTAGTTCATTTAGAGTGGGGGCGGCACAAATAACAGTGGTGTCATCTGTGTATTACACTACTGAGGCAGAGGGGGAGAATGAAGCTATTTGGATTGTAAATAGGGAGAACATGAAAGGACCGAGGATGGAACCCTGAGGGACTCCTACAGTTACTGGTAATAGGGAGGACAACTGGTCTTGCCAAAGGACTGCTTGCTGACGGCCTGATAAGTAGCTGTTGAACTATGATATAGTGGAGGAGCTCATGTTAAGGATATTTACAGTTTTGAGGAGTCTATGGTGATTAACCATATCAAAGGCTTTAGATAGATCTAAGAATATAGAGGATACAAATAATCCCCTGTTCCTATTGAGATTAAGTATGTTGGTAAATGAGAGTAATGCTGTAGTGGTGCTGTGGGAAGGTCTAATACCATGCTGAGATTTAGATAATAGATTGTTGTTTAGGAGGTACTGCATTAGTTGAGATGAACTACTCTCTCCAATATTTTAGATAATGGAGATAGAATTGCGATTGGGCAATAGTTTGTGAGTTCAAAAGTTACCTCTGTTGTGCAGTGGAATAATGTGTGACATTTTCCATGTGTCAGGAACTTTACATTCTGTTATAGACCTATTTATGAGACTAGATATGGGGTAGGCTATAGCCTCTGCACATTATAAAATGTGCAGTTTTCTATTTGCTGCAAATGAAGGGTCCACATTTGGCTACCAAAAAATAAAAAAATCAGAAAGGCAAAATATTGAACGGAAGACAGCAAAACTGACAATTACTGAACAAAAACATGACTGAAGAAAAAGTAATCAAATGGCCATAGTTGGTTAACAACCAGGAAGTAATGTTATGCATAAGTTAAGTGAAGGTGAACCTTTTAAATTTGCTGTATTCCCCACAACAGTGCCATCTCGGAGTTGGTATATATAATTAGGGGGGGTGCGAGTGTGCAGCCCCCCACCTTAGTTGGTTGTGCTTGTGATGTTGGCTGACTATGGCTATTCAATAACTTTTTTCAATAATGTCGTTTTTCAGTAATTGTTGGTTTCGCTATCTTCCGTTCGATATTTCACCATTCGGGTTTTTTACTTTTTAGTAGCCGAACGTAGACCCACAAATTAAATCTAATGGTCATTAAATCCTCATGTTGAAAAGATCTCCAATACTTTTGTAGCTTACTCAGAACAGAAAGCTTCAGATTTTCACTACTCTCCAGTGTCATCTCTTCCCTCTCTGAAACCTGCACCACCTCCTCAGATTCCTTCAATCCTTTAGGATTATACTGAAGAATAGCTTACACTGCTTCCTGCAGTGTAAGCTACTCTTCCTGCTTCCTACAGAAGTTTTATATCTACCAAAAAACACACTTACAAATATTGGTGGGCAAAACATTCAAACTGTATAGTATTCTCAGTTAACACCTCCACACAGATAGTAAGAATTATTTTCTTTGTCATTAAGTATGTGAACTGCAATCTTTAAAAGAATACTTGCTGAGCCCACATTTTACACATTTGTAACAATAGCTGATCCTTTACCTTATAAGTCTCAAAGCATACCAAATTATGCCTTAATTTTATTTACAATCACACTGTACTAGAAACAAAAAAGTCTGCAAGCTCCTAGCCAGTCCAGCTTTCCAACTGATCAACAGTCACACAGTGGAAGAAAGCTTAAAATACAATCTGACTGTGTGGCCACTTTCTTTTTCATCTCCGGTTGCTGAGCAAGTAGTTTGTCTCAGTTTCATTCGGGTTGCCGAAGTTGTTTTTTGTTTGATCAACAGTCACACAGTCTTGTACTTTCTTTTCTGGCACTACAATAATTTGAATACTCTTCCTCTGGCCTCAGCCCTTAACAGTTCACTAGTTTTTATTTGAATGTCTTTAGCTTAGGAAATATAAGTGCATGTTTTTACTTCAGTTATTGATTTTCTTTTTCCAATGCCTTGATAACAACCACAGAAGAATACATTGCATCCATCATCTCCACTTCTCTCTTGTTAGCTTCAGTTGTATTATTGGCAAGCTCTGCAATCACTTTATAAATCACACTTTTCAAAGTTTCCATTAGTTTGACATGAGGCACATAGGCAGTCACTTTCTGTAAGTTTCTTCTTACTGGTCTATATATATATATATAAATATATAAATATATATATATATATATATATATATATATATATATATATATATATATATGGGATCCGTACAGATCTCCGAATGCACTTTCCACCGAAGCAGAAATCACCGAACATATTTAACTGAAAGTGCTGTTCACCGAAGCAGCACTTTCGGATAAGTATGCTCACTGTACCAGTCGTACTATGGTGCGGATAAGGGAAAATCCCCTTTCCCCCACTGTAGTTCAACCTCGGAGTGAGAATATTAAAGTAGGGGGGTGTGGGGGGTGCAGGGGGGTTTGCCTCCCTGCACAGAAGTAGGTTTAATGTTGTTGTTTTTTTTTATCTGTGAAAGCGCTTTCGGTAAAGTATGTTCGGTGATAATGGATTCAGACTTTTGATCTTCCGATGAAACGTCCTAGATCCATATATACATACACACACACACACACATATATATATATATATACACACACACACACACACACACACACATATATATATATATATATATATATATATATATATACACATACACTAATATATATATATATATATATATATATATATATATATATATGTGTGTGTGTGTGTATGCGTGTGTGTTTGTGTGTGTATATGTATGTATGGGTCCCCTTAAGAAGCTCAAGTTTTCAGAAACTCAAAATTCATATGGTCAAGATCATATGACTGACTTTCTAAAAACTCAAAGCTTTTGAATGGAGATCATGGTACAGTGAGGATCGGGAAATTTTACCTTTTCCCCACATTAGTGTGATCTTGGAGTTGGTATACATAATGTGCAGAGGGGCTTGCCCCCCTGCAAAAATGTAGAAAAAAGGTAGATTTTTTGTTGTTTTCCAGAAAGTCAATCATATGGTCTCGACCATGTGAATTTTGAGTTTCTGAAAAGTCAAGCTTCCGAATTTGATTCATGTAAGCATGTATAACTAAATGCAGAGACACCCTATACATGCATTATACACCTCAGATAAAAGCAACAATGCCACACAAATTCAAAGAAAGCAGGAAGAGTAACTGCAGAACTGACCTTGCAACTGGCTCATGAGTGTCTCCATAGATGTGCATTCTTCCAACAAATCTAAAATTAAAGAGAATTTGTCAAATAACATTACATTTTATCTGTAAACATACAGAAATTTGTTTCTTCACAAACAAATTAAAATACTCTCCAACAATCATCCTAACGTCTTCCCAGAATATCACTTTTGGGAGACTTTTATGTATTAATTCTGAAGTTAAACAGAAAGCCTAATTCAAAGCTATGTCATTACAGACAATATTATTTATGTTTTGTCAGTTCATCTTCATTAAATTAGCTAGAACAGAGCACTGGTCTGCAGCCAACATTTATATTTATATATATATATATATATATATATATATATATATATATATATATATATATATATATATATATATATATATATATATATATATATATATATGCGTAGCATTTTACAGATATAAACAGGAATCTCCCCTGCAGAACTATTTTACGAACAGTCTTATGAACTCAGATCTGTGTCACACTTCATACAATAAGCAACCACATAACCTTATGTGCACTGCTTCATACAAATCACAGTCCAGCAACAAAGACTTCCAAAGTCGTCAACTGCCAGAATATTCTGTTTTAGCTTGTTGATTTATATTAAGTCAGACTGTTGTTAACAGAAAGCTGTGTTCTATCTCCAGCTGTCAAGAAATGTTGGGAAACAGTACTGGTGACAAACAAAGGGAAGCAATTTTAACAACATACATTCAGTTCATGGAGTTTTTTCCTTAAGACTTTTGACAGTCCATAAGCAAAATGACAAAAAGGCTTACATGTTTATTTTGGCAAACAGTAACTGCAGCAGAGAGCACTCAGAAATAGTATTCCAAGAGCTAACCCGTATCTACACTGCAATGGGAAATATAAACAGATAACTCAAAATGCCTTAAATGTCAGCATAAAGCACATACTAAAGAAAGTCAGGCAAAATCTTCATTTCAACAGAAATTTGACCTACTGAATATATCCCTAGTACTACCTATGAAATAAGCAGCAGACACTACATAGCAAACTGCTTACATTTCTTCTCACAGCGGTATACAAATTGTTACATTTTTGTTTCCAGGTTTATTCTAAATGTAAATGCATATGAAATCAAATTAATTTTTATCCTGCAAACATACATTTAACAAGACACTGTCTAAAAATGTGTGACATTCACACACCCACATATGTATATATCTACAGACCAAAGGGTAAAAGGTCACATAGACAAACCGTACAGTACAAAATGCAAGAGAAACCCAGCCAAACTAGAATTTTCACTGTGTGATACCTTAAACCTCCTATAATGGTGAACCGTTGGATTTATGGAATGACCCCCTTAAGGACACCACTTCTTTTAGCTACATGGCTTCTAAATGCCCAAGATTTATTTATATTCAGGCAATGTATTCATAAAGACTTAAAAAGTAAAAATGTCATGGACATTCAAAAAGGCCAGTTGTCCTGGGTCAATAAGCTACTGGCCTGCCAGTGTCCAGTTGCCCAGTTTGGGTTACCTGGGATAGGTCGGTTGAGTGAAAACTGCCAAAGATGAACTAAGAAATGCTACACTTCGTGTAGATTCACTGACAAAATGCAGGCTAGGAAGTGGATGGCATGATGGTAACAAGGAGGCTGGACATGCTGTGCACCTAGGAGAAAAAGTGGAAGGGCACTGCAGCAAAGCCACTTGCTTGGGATCGAGAATCTACTACTCAGGCAAAGGACGGACTAGAAATGATATTGGAATTGTGGTGAGAGAGAGGCTTCAGAAGACGGTAGGGGATGTTTTAAGAATTACTGACAGACTCATGGAAATCAGACTCCAGTGTAAGGATAGGACAGCATTCATAATCTTAGCCTAAGTCCTACAGCAAGGTTGTGAACATGAGAAAAAGAATACATTCAAGCAGCAGCTGAAGAACCTACTAGATAAAGCAGGACAACATGAGTTAGCGTAGATAAAGGGGGACCTGAGTGCTCACATCGGGACAGACAGAACAGGATACGAGGACTGCCTGGATCCACATAGATGGTGTAACAAGAATAATGAAAGAGAGGCCATTTTAGACTTCTGTCTGGCAAATGGCTTGAAAGAGGCCAACACATGGTTCAGCAAGACAGACAGTCGCAAGATCACATACAAGAGTGGCCTCAACATGCAACTCAAGGTAGACTTCCTCCTAGTAAGGAAAGGCATTGGGGTAGAATCACTGTGCAAAATCATCCCCGGTCAAACAGTCAACCCACAGCATAAACCAGTGGTTGTCACAATCATCTGCAAGCAATGGTCCAAGAAGGCTCTAAGGTCAACAAAGACCATGCTGAAGACATGGAAGTTGACTGGACAGAAAGCACAACAGTTCAGGGAATTACTCAGGGATCTATCACCTTAAGAAGAAGAGGAAATAGTATGAGTTGAAGTAGAGTAGCAGCACCTCAAAACAGCATGTGTGAGGACTACAGCAGCTCAGCCAGGTATGGAAATAAGGTATATAAGGAAAGCTGGTGAAGGAATTCAGAAGTTCAGGAAGTCATCAAAAGAAAGGAGAAGTGCAGGAAAAAGTGGGAGACAGAAAAGACAGACCAGGCTAAGAAGGAATGCTGGTTGGCTAACAAAGACGCTAAGAGAGTCGTTGCTTTAGCAAAGAACAAGGCATCACAGGCACTTTACTGGGTTTGGAAAGTGACTCAGTAGATGGCACAAAGTTGCAAGGCAAAGAAAAAAGATGAAGAAGATAGTCAGTCACCCTTTTTAAGGGATGCCAGCAACAACCTTCTCACCAGTCAACAGGACATCAAAGGCAACTGGAAGGAGTACATCCAGCAGCTTCTGGATTAAGAAACCTCCACAGAAGCTGTACTGCCCCAGACACAGCCTATAAAGAAGAGTAGGATCTCACCCTAGAAAATGTAAGAAGAGCACCAAGGAATTGAAGTCAGGGAAGGAGGTAGGCGCAGATGAGGTCACAGCTTATGTGATAACGGTGTTCGGTGAGATAGGGAAGGAATGGCTCCTGAGGGTACTCAAAGCAATACGGAGAGAAAGGTGTATCCCAGATGACAGGAGAATAAGCATTCTAGTGCCAGTGATCAAGAGCAAAGGGGACATACAACTGTGGGCACTATCAAACTCCTACCACACTGCATCAAAGTTCTGGAGAGAGTGACTGATAATGATTACACACAGTAGTAGAAAGTAAGATGGGAGAAGAGCAGTTTCAGATCAGGATGCAGCAAAAATGACCTGATATTTGCAGTGAGACAGATACTTGAGAAGAAGCTAGAGATGAAGAAAGAGTTCAACTGGACTTTCCTACACTTGGAGAAAGCATATGACAAGGTCCCAAGATAGCTGATTTGGGCAGTCCTGCAGTGGTTCACAGTCCCAGAAACATTGATAGAATTAGTGCAGGCTATATACAAGGACCCAATGACTCAAGTATGAACAGTGTTCAGCCTCACAGAAGGGTTACCGACCTGGAGAGGGTGTACATTAGGGTTCTGCTCTCAGCCCACTGCTGTTCACACTGGTGATAGACTATATTAGCAAACAGTAGTCTACAACCATGATCCAAATGTGACTACAATTCTGTTCTCTATGTAATACACAATAACCATGTAGTAAAACACAATCACTTTATTCTAGCACCTCGGTGTAAACACCTTCAAGGAATCTTAGCAAGCAGGTCAGTGGGAACAGAGCAACAAAGTTGTTGTATGCAAACAATGTGGCTTTAGAAGCAAAGGATAGGGGAATTGAATACAAAACTGAAGGCACTTGGGATGAAAGTGAGTACAGATAAGACAGTTGTAATGGCATCAAATGGGAAATCAGAAGAAGATGAGAATTGAGACAGAAGGGGAAAATAGTAAACAGGTTAACAGCTTCAAATATCTGGGAGGGGTGGTTGAGGAGGTCAAAGCTAGAATCAGAGGGGCTGCGGCCATCTGGCAAAGAGTAACGGGTAGTATATGACAGAAGAATGACAAAGAAACTGAAAAGTAAGGTGCACAAAACAGTGATGTGACCAGTACTAATGTATGGTACAGAAACTTGGGCAGTAAGAGCATAGGAGCTGAGGAAGCTAGAGGTGTTGGAGATGAAGTGCCTGAGATAGGTGATAGGGTGCACACTGTGGGGCAGACAAATAAATGACATATGAGCAGATGTCTAAGTTGTTTCAATTGCAGAAAAGGTCAAATTGAACAAATTATGGTGGTTCAGGCACATGTGCAGAAAAGCAAAAACAATCTAATGAAGAAGATTTGGTCCTGATAGGAAGAAGGCAAGAGGAAACAAGGGTATCCAGCAAACAGGTGGATAGATTGTGTGAAAGAAGACTTGCAAATGTCAGGCAGGACTGTTGAAGGTAGGACAGTGGCACTGAATAGGAGAGAGATGGCAACAGTTGGCATGACAGGCAAACTCCAAGTACTGAATGGGAAAAGGGGGGGGTGATGATGATGACGAATAAAGTAGATCATTTTCTTATCTTTATTCTGTTTTAGGTTAGTGTGACAAGAACCTAATCTCAGCAGGGTAGTGATCAACATGAAATGAACTCTGATGAGGGATACATCCAGCTAAGTTTTATACTCCATTGATGAACCTCTGGCAACTAGCTGATTATATACTTGTGACAAAGGAGTGTGCGACAACTTGTTCATTTCACACAAGATAGAAAAGACTACCATAAGCTGCTGAGAACTATCTTCGCTGGTCCAGTCCCTCACGTCTGGTCTTATGAGCTCAACACAGAATGCTGGTGTTGTAATCCATCACCCTTCTACTAGTAACTCCGATGTGCTGGACACAGCAAACATGGCAATTTGCCAAAGATATACTATTAACAATGTATTGCAAATGTAAACACTGTCAAGTTCCAGAGATTTTTTTCAGAAACAATCTGTAAACAATGTGCAATAATGCCTCAGACAATGCAATTACAAGAGGTTACTTAATAAGATCATTTGCTATCCCTATTTTTCTCTTGATGTCTTTAACGTGAATTCTAGTCTTTACCTTTACAGGAAAACCAGAACAGCATACATGTTTACTTATGTTTGTTTACCAGGGTAGTTCACAAATCAGAACTGATCCATTTCAGGCCCAGCCAGAGTACAACAAATACAAGCATAGTAAATATACACATAGGAGTCCTAATCTTGTCAGAAAGTAATACATTAGTACGAAAAATAAGTATTCAACCAAATCAAAGTATAGAAACAAACAAACATGCATACATGTATTCAGTCATTTCTTCATTTAATTTGTGTTTGTTTACTGGGATAGTCTAACTCGATCATGCAAGACCTTTTTTCAGCAGAGGCCTGGGAAGAAATATTCAAACACTAAGCACTGAGTGAAACCAATTAAAATAATAACAATAGTATTAAAGCAATGGCAAAGAAATAAGAAGTTATGTACTCACCATAACGTTCCATCTGAGTAGGTAAACTTCATTTGTCTGCAACCTGTGAGATACGGATCCGATCTCGGATCCGAGCTGGCAACTTTACAAAGCTTAGATCCGAGCTCCTAGCTCCTCCCCTTACCCATAATCCCCTGCCAACCCTGACTGACCTCAGATCAAGTTTGCCCGTAACTACTATAGCAGGCAGTTAATTACCTTCTCAAAAGGATAATAATAACATGTCCAAAACATCTGTAAAGGTCAGGGGGACGGAGGGGGGGAATGGTTGCAGACAAATGAAGTTCACCTACTCAGATGGAACGTTATGGTGAGTACATAACTTCTTAATCTGAAGTAGTTAACTTCATTTGGTCTGCAACCTGTGGGACAGAGTCCCCAGCTACCTAAACCTTGGGCGGCCTTTATGGAAGGATATTCCGGAGCACTGCAGAGCCAAAAGAAGTTCTCCCTCTGGAGATAATGTCCAGCTTATAATGATTTATGAAGGTATGAGATGAAGCCCAAGTGGCTGCTGAACAGATATCTTCCAAGGAAACTCTGGATTTAAAGGCAGCAGATGTAGCCATAGACCGAGTTGAGTGGGCACGAACTCCTTGAGGTGCGGGCCTGCCGGAATTCTGATAAGACGTGATGATACACTGCGAAATCCATTTCGACAAAGTAACTTTCGAGACTGGATTACCTAGATTAAATTTAGCAAAGGAGACGAACAACTGGTCGGATCGTCTGTGACCAGATGTCCTATGAATGTAAAACCTGAGTTGTCTATGCACGTCCAAGGAATGTAATTTGTACTCTCCTTTGTTCTGGTAGTTAGGAAAGAAGACCGACAAATTGATAGACTGATTGATATTCGTCTCAGAAACTACCTTCGAAAGGAAGGAGGGATTGGTCCTGAGGTAAACCCTATCCTTGTGAAAGGCTAAGTATGGAAGTTTGACAGAAAGAGCCTGTAATTCAGATACTCTCCTAGCTGAAGTAATAGCCACCGGAAAGACTGTTTTCCACGACAAATATTTGAGGTCTACCGACGCCGCAGGTTAGAAGGGAGGAGCCGTCAAGGCCTGCAAAACCAAAGTCAAATCCCATGGAGGTACAGCTTCCTTTATGGGAGGTCTAAGTAGGAAAGTGCCCTTTAGGAATGTCTTGCACAATTTTGAAGTAATCAAAGGACCCATATCGCTGCCTATGTGATAATGAGAGATAGCTCAAGCAAGGCTACTGTCACTAATGCCGGTGTTGGTAACATCGGCAATTCTGTTGAGAACATCATTCCCGATACGTCGAATTCAGGTGGTTCGGCTTTTTTAGGAAAAAGGGTTCCAAACAACAAGAAGGCTATGTTAACCAGAAGCAGGACATTCCTGGGTTCTCACTCTTCAGAGGAAGAGAGTTAGATGACGGAATAGAGAACGATCATGATAAACCAAATTTTGACATTATTAATCTCACTGAGTTTACTTTTAGTGAAGAAGAACTTGACGTGCTCAGACGTGGCCTTAATTTTGTTCCCACTGTTAGAGCAGATTATGGGAACACTGTATTAGACATCAAAAAATTTTCTAGGAAATTAAACCTTACTTATATATTGAATGACATACCTGTTGGTAACAACACTTTGGTTAAACCCTCTGTTTATAACCCCCCTTTGTCACACACCATAAAAGTATTTGAGGAGTCATGTGTTAATGACCTTGATAATATTTTTTCTGGTAAATTTAGATACAGGTACAATTTGAGTTTAAAAGAAAGAAAAGCATTCAACAAATTGCGTGACAAGAATAGCAGTTTGCGCTTTATGAAAAGCGACAAGGGTGGCAACATAGTTATTATGACTCAGGAACAGTACCACAGCAAAATGATGATTTTATTAAATAATTATGATGAATATGAACTTGTTGCACCCTACCAGATTAAGAAAAAGGAAGGGTTTATACATTCATTGTTATATGATGCCCTTATGAACAATGAGATTAGTTTGGATGTTTATGAATTTTGTGTGATCGAGAAACCCAGGGTAGGTGTTTTATTCGGTATTCCTAAAACACACAAACATCTTACTGACCCCCCATTCAGACCTATCGTCTCCTCTCCCCATTCAGTCACCGAGGGGAGTTCATTGGTTCTAGACGCTACTCTGGGACCCTTGGTTTCCAAACAGGAATCATTTATCAAGGATTCATGGCATTTCCTAAATAGGTTTAACAATTTTGCTGTTAAAGGTACCTTTGATCCTAACAAACACATTATGTTCACCTTAGATGTGGTATCTTTATACACTTGTATACCACATGATGAAGGGGTAGATGCCGTACGTATATTGTTAGGTAAATACCAGGAATTTAATTCCGGTCAAATTTCTACCATCTGCAGGTTCCTTGAAATTTTACTTCACCATAATTATTTTCTGTTTGGGGACCGTTATTACAGACAAAAAAGGGGAGTAGCCATGGGGTCTTCAGCGGCCCCCTCTTATGCCAACCTGGTTATGGCTTGGTGGGAGGAATTCTTTTTAACCCCACTAAAGATTAGGTTTGAAATATTAGTATATTTTAGGTTTGTCGATGATTTGTTCTTTATCATGAAAGGGAACAGGGGGACTGTAGGTGATTTTGTTACCGAGATTAATAAACAGGTTAGTTTTTTAAAATTCGAACTAGGGAATTTTGGTTTAATGATTGATTTTTTGGATGTTTCTTTGAGATGGGATTTTTTGGAAAGTAAATTTAATAGTAGAATACATCGCAAAGAGACTTTCACAAATAGTTATCTTCATTTCGACAGTGCCCATCAAAAACATACCATTAAAAACATTCCCAAGGGACAGTTTATTAGGGCCTGTCGAATGACTTCATCCGAACAGGATTTGCACGAAGAAGTTTTTTTCATTAAAAAACTGTTTCTAAAGAGGGGGTATCCCAGCATCATGTTGGATGATATCATAACTACGGTTTTAAGTAGGAGAAGTACTTTTTATCCAGCTATTTTGGATTATAAAGTGGATATCAATCAAGAAGCATCAATTGTTAATGCATCTATCAATACAGGTGTTATTGGCCCTGTTTGTTCCTTGGGCATGAGTATTGACGGACCGGCTATAAAAAATTTGATTGAAAAAAATTGGAAAATTATTCAAGGGAATTGTGACATTTCAAGAGTGTTAGGTGAGAAACCAGTTTTTGTTTTTAGAAACACTTTTAACATCAAAAAGGCACTAGAGGCTAATTGCACCCCATTAGTTAGTAACAAAACAAATACAAAGGGTGTTTTTCCTTGTCACAATTGTAATACATGTCGATTTTTGTCTGTAGGGCCATTAATTGTTATTGAAACTATGGACAAGACCTTTCAGGTACCTGAATATGTTGATTGTTGTACCAGGGGTGTAGTGTATATTGGGTTATGTTGTACATGTCCAGCTTTTTATGTTGGAATGACGACCAGATGCTTAAAAACCCGCATACGTGAGCATTTATATGGTATCAAGACTCACGACGAAACCAATGCATTGTTCAAACACTCTGTTGTTTGTAGTAATTTTAAAAAAATTTTATTTTCCGTTCTTGAGGTTTGTAAATCTGATTTGAGAGGGGGGGATTTCAGAAATTTTGTTGAGCAAAGGGAAGCTTTGTGGCAGATTCGATTAAAATCTGACAGACATCCTGGTTTAAATGGGACCATTAACATTAAATGTTTTTTAAAGAATGGCAAGTTAAGCATTAATAAACACAACATTGCTTCTTTGTTTAATTAATATGCAGTTGCACTTTAATGTTTTTAGATTTTTAAATCAAGGTTTTTTTATTGGTTAATTGATTAATTGAAGTGCTATTTAAGGGTGTTCACTTTTTGTAAATGTGTATTCTGATGAAGTCTCCTGACGAAAGCGGAAATTAAATTGATTCTACGCTATTTGGTGGTCAAGCCTGTTCATTTGTGCTTTTATCCTGGTGGTCTGTCTCCCGGCCTTGGATTTCTAAGTAGGAAAGTGCCCTTTAGGAATGTCTTGCACAATTTTGAAGTAATCAAAGGACCCATATCGCTGCCTATGTGATAATGAGAGATAGCTGCGAATTGCACCTTCACCGTGGAACAGCTGGCTCCCTCATTAAAGAGGCCTGAAAGAAAATCCAGCACCGCCGGTAAGGGGGCTGTGAAGGGATCCAATTTATGGCGTTCTGCCCAGATAGAAAAATGCTTCCATTTACTACTATAGACCTTCCTAGTACAGGGCTTGTGCGCTGCTACTAGGATAGCTTTAACCAGGGATGAGATACCAGGAGTCCTCGCTACGAGTGGAACTGGAGCAGCCAAGCCGTAAGCTTGAGGTTGACCAGGTCGGGGACTGGGAGTCCCTGTGGGTGGGAAATCAGATCCGGGAGGGGATCTAGAATCCAAGGCGGATTCACTCGATGAGACCAGAGGTACGGGAACCAAGTTTGGCGAGGCCAGAATGGGGCAATGAGGATCATTCTGCTCCCCAACCGACTGGCTTTCTGAAGAAGTTTCAGCATCAGTGGAAGAGGAGGGTAGACATAGAGAAGACCGGGTGGCCAAGCATGCACCAAAGCATCCCTCGGGGCTTCCCTGGGAGGGGGAATGAGAGCGAAGTAATTGTTGCATTTCGTGTTTGAGGGAGATGCGAAGGGATCGCAACAGGGCTGCCCCCAGACAGCAAAAATTTGACTCACTACTTGGGGATTGAGGGACCACTCGTAAGGCGAAAGGATGGTGTGACTCCGTCTGTCGGCCAGGATGTTGGTCCATCCCGGAATGTGTGTTGCAATGAGAAAGCGATTGGTGGAGATCACCCATTCCCACACTCTCATGGCTTCTCGACAGAGTGGGTAAGACCTGGTTCCCCCCTGTTTGTTGATATACCAAACCACAGACATACTGTCTGACTGGACTGCAATCGTTCCTACAGGCAGAAGGCTCTGAAGTGCTTGCAACGACAACAGCACTGCCCTCATTTCTAGAACGTTTATGTGCAATAAGGTCTCTGAATCGTTCCACGTGCCTTGGACAGTCCTGCCCGAATAATGCCCCCCCCACCCAAGACGAGAGGCGTCTGAGGTCACTGTGGCAAGAGGGGGGGTCGTGGCAAAGGGGCATCCCGTCTGGAGGTCCGGTGATTGAAGCCACCAAACGAGAGCTCTCTTGCAGACCCTGCTGAGGGAAATGGGGTGATCCAAGGGGTACTGGAGAAGGGACCATTGAACCTGTAGAGTCCACTGCAATATCCGCATGTTGAGACGCGCCATGGGAAGGAGGTTGATTGTGGCTGCCATAGACCCTAGAGCCCTCAGAACCAATTCCGCCGGAGGTTTCGAAGATTGAAAAATGGTCCGCACATGTGCTCTCAGAGTGTGCAACCGCTCGGGAGTTAGGAAGGCGAGCTGCTTGTTGGTGTCCAGTCTGGCCCCGATAAAATCTATCACCTGAGTCGGGGTGAGAGAGGACTTGTCTGCATTTATAGTGATCCCTAGTTGTGGAGCAAGGCTGAGAAAGTAATCCCTGGCTAAGCATAGTCGATGCCTTGTCGGGGCGGTGAGGAGCCAGTCGTCCAGATACGGAAAAACCTGTATTCCCTGGAGTCTCAGGTGGGCCGCTATCACTGCTAATACCTTGGTGAACACCCTGGGGGCTGAGGTGAGACCGAAGGGAAGGACCCTGAATTGATAATGACTGGCTCCCAGCCGGAAGCGGAGAAACCTCCTGGAGCGTTCGTCCATCAAAATGTGGTAGTATGCATCCGTGAGGTCTATGGAGCACATCCAGTCGTTCTCCCGCAAGAGGGGGAGAATAGACTGAAGACTGACCATCCGGAACTTTTCTTTGGTTACTGACAGATTCAGTAGGGAAAGATCGAGGATGGGCCTTAGGTCCCCCGTCTTTTTTGGCACTAAAAAGAACCTGGAGTAGTAACCCGATCCGGACTGGCCTGGGGGGACGTGCTGGATGGCCCCTTTTCCTAAGAGCAGCCGGATTTCCGCGGCTGCCGGCTCCCTCTGATTGGGTGGAACATCGGGGAGGTGACTGGGGGTGTCTGAAATGTGGGAAAATGGAATTTTGTATCCTCTGGATATGATACGAAGCACCCAGTGGTCTGTTGTAATGGACTCCCAAGCTGCCAGGTGCTTCGAGAAATGACCCCGACTGCCTCCAGAGTGGAGCAGTCGGGCAAGACCTCAGGGCTGCTGCGTGGGCCGATCAGAGAAGGCTTCTCTGGACCCAAAGGTCTTCAGGCCCCCTCTGCCTCTAGGGCGGCGTCCACCCTGTCCTCCTCTGCTGCAGAAGGACTGGGAGTCCGGAGCGGACTGGGACTGTTGCGACTTTCGGAACCACATCTTCTTCTGTCTCCTTTGGTTCTTGGAGAAGGACCTCTGGGGAGCAGAGAAGCGGATTCCGACGGCAGACAATGTCTTCCTGTCCTTTTCGCTCTGGACCAAAGTTTCGTGAACTGTCTTGCCAAAAAGGGCAGAACCATCGAAAGGGGCATTCGCAAAGGACGCCTTGAAGTGTTCCGTGAAGTCACAATGTCGGAGCCAGGCCTGGCGCCTCATAACTAGGCCTGCTCAGCTGGCTCTAGCGGCTCCCTCCGTAGCATGAGATAAGAGCCACATAGAGGTGTTGGAGATAGACCTAAGAGTGGCCATGCGGGTGGAGTACAACTGTTTGTCCTCTCCTGACATGGACTCCGGGGGCGATGCAGCGTACTCTTTAATAAGGTCCCGCTGCAGCCGAATCATGTGTGCCATGTAGTTCAGGGACCTTACAGAGAAGGTCGCTGAACTAAAGACCCGCTTCCCGAGATGGTCCATCGAGCGAGACTCTTTGCTCGGGGGATGGACCGAGGGACTCTCCTGGGCTAACTCCCTCTTGGTGGCTGCCGCCACCAGCATGTTATCTACGGGGGGGGTGCAGAAAAGCAAAAAAAAAAGAACTGCCAATAACTTGCGTAACTCTTTTGAAACGTATTTAATGAAATGACAAACTTCGCAGACCAAGTGTTGGTCTGCGAAGTTTATGTCATTTCATTAAATACATTTCAAAAGAGTTACGCAAGTTATTGGCAGTTCTTTTTTGGCATTTCTGCACTCCGTTTTTGGGATTCTTGGTACTTTTTGAGTGCTTTCAGTGTTTTTTCATTCATCTACGGGGGGGTCCCTTGCTCCAATGGGACCTCTCGGCCGTGGGGGCTCAGGATCCTGTCAGGACGTTTGGGGACTGGCTCCACAGTGTCCGGCTCCTTCCACGCCCTAGTGGTAATAAGGTCCACCAAGGGGTGGCCGGAGGGGACACCCAAGAGGTAGATGGGCCTGCTTCGAACGCCTCAAGGAACACGGATTCATCAGAGGAAGCCTGGGGGGCAGACCACCCCCTCCCTGATCCTAAGCATTTCCATGATGTCTCCGAAGGAGACATCCTTGGGGGGGTGACCTTGGGGAGCCTTCCCCCTCATCCAAATCCGTGTCTTCTGTCAAGGACTCGGGGGAGTGCCTCCTCTTACACTTCCGCTTGTGAGGAACATCCTCGGGGGGACTGTCCAAGGATAACGCACCAGCAACGTCTTGTTCCAGTGGAACGACCTCAAACGTCAAAGCAGGCTGTCCCTGTGGTCGGGTGATGGAAGCCTGAAACAAACGAGAGGGAGTGCGGGATGGAGCCATAGCAGGGAGCGGGGGCCTGGATGCACTCAACAGAGCCCTCTCCACCACATCGAATGTCGAGGGAGAGCCACTCTCTCTGGGATCCGAGAGCCGACCCTCGCTCGGATCCGATGGATGGATCGGAGCCGGTGCCGAGACCATCGGATCCGAAGGGCCAGTGTGCTCCGACCTGGACGGAGCTGAAGGCACACTAAACCCCTCGGATCCAAAGCTCAGAGCACGGCTCCGAGAGCTCGGATCTGACAAGGATGGATCCGGCAAGCTCGAAGGAAGAGTCGGAGCCGAAGTACCCGATACTGTCGGCGCCGACCCACCCCCGGCTCCAACACTGCCCGGCTCCGAGCGCTCCGAACCCGGGAAGCGGGTCGGAGAAGGAGCTATCGGGGCAAAAAAGGGTGTTGAGCTCCCCCCCGGAGGGGGGGAGGCAGGAGCACTCCCATCTGCATTTGGGCCTGGATGAACCTTCGCATCACCCGGTCCAAATCAGCTTCAGACAGGCTACGTGTCGATCTCGACGAGGCCACCGAGGCTGGCTGGGAGTGCCACCTCGATGACCTCGACGGAGATCAGGTCTCCTCCTCCTCGGGTCCCGGTGAGAAGCATGGAGACCGGAGCTGAGAAGGAGGAGACCTAGACCTGGAAGACCTGGAGGGACAAGCCCGCTTAGCCGGGGGGGGGGGGGCCGAAGCGGAGGCCTCGGCCCGCCATTTGTGGTGCTTCTCCCTCTTCTTTTCCTTCCTGGACTCCCCCTGCTCCGGCGCAGTAGCAGGAGTTGGAGTCCCGGCCGGGGGGAGAGAGGCAGGAGTGGCCGCCACCGAAGCCTGGGAGGAGGCCACAGAACTACCGAAGGCCGAAGCCGAATCCGGGGACAAGAGTTCCGCTAGGATCAGCTTCGACCTCCAGTCCTTCAGTGCCCTGGGGTTGAACGCCGCGCAAATCGCACACCCAGAGGAGAGGTGTTCAACCCCAAGGCACCGGACACACCGAGTGTGGCCATCCGCCGGGGAGAGCTTATGGCCACACTCGGTGCACTTCGAAAATACTAACTTTGGGGCCTCAGACATGTTTACACTAAAAATGAAACTCACTCACACAGTAGGCCCCAAACTCTCACACAACACACACACACAGCTACGATACCAGCGAAGGGTGGGGAGGAGAAAAATTTTTTAACTCAAAAACACTAACTAATAGGGTTAAGGAACCTAACCAAACACACACTCACAAGTTTTATGGAGATTAGCAAACAAGATGAACTTATCTGACTAGGAGCTCGCAACCTAGCTGCTGTACCTAAGTGCGGCAAACTAGATCTGAGGTCAGTCGGGGTTGGCAGGGGATTATGGGTAAGGGAAGGAGCTAGGAGCTCGGATCTAAGCTTTGTAAAGTTGCCGGCTCAGATCCGAGATCGGATCCGTATCCCACAGGTTGCAGACCAAATGAAGTTAACTACTTCAGATCACTGACTTAAAAAACTTAAACAAACAATAGTATATAAAGTAACAACAAGAAAAGTTGTATAATACATCAATAAGAATAAAGGAAATCCTATAAGATATGAATGGATAAAAATGATCCCATTATAAAAATAGGTGAGGTTATACTGAGAGGCAGATGTACTGTTAGTGAGAACTGAAATAGACTGAAAAGGTAAATATGAGGAAGATAGCTAGGTAAATGGAGGTAGGGTAAACCAAGAGTGGGAATAAGAGACAGGGTAAGTTAGATAATTTAAACAAAATAATGAAGATCAGTAGAACAAAAGTGGGAAAAGAAAAAAAAAATATTAAGAAGGTGAAAGCTGCACAGGAGAAGGTGTGAGTAGTGGAAATTGGTTATATTAATTTACTGCACTGGAGAGTAGCGACTCATATGGGGGGGGTGCAATGCAGACAGGAAGCTGATATAGGAAGTAGTGTGTAAGTGTAGTGAGGAGCACTTACATGGAGAGGTGAAACTAGCTAGGGGAGACAAAAATACAGAGCCAAGCAAAGCTGGCTGGAGGCACCAGCGAACCCTGCTGTCACTAGGGGCCCCCCGTTCCTGCGGGGGCCTCAACCACAGCAAGTTGTTTATCTTGATATCTTGTAACATGTCTGTCAAACTAACAAAAGCTAGTACAGCAATTGTGTATACTTAATAAACCAGTTGGGTAATAACTCTAAATTATTTACATCTCCTTTAAAATTCAAACATATCTCTGGTTATTGTAACAGTGTTTTATCAAGTAACAGGCTTCACAATCCCATTAAATATTTTACCACTGCCATAGTACCTCTGGCTTAGTTAAACCCTGATTGGTAGATATTCTCTCCACTAAAACCAGCAACATAGCCAGGTTTAAATACTGGCAATACCTGTGGCTGCAAGGGGGGCCCTTAATTATTCTCAACTGTGTGGGGGGCCCTAGAAAAGCAGCTGATGGACAGGAAAAATTACGAAAAAATGTATTAATTTCCTGATTATGCTCTTTAACGTGAACAGGGCTCTAGTATGACCCTGTTAGGATAAAGCTGATAAAGATCATAAGCAAGGTAAGCAGTAGAGAGATCAGCAGGCCGGAGTGACTAATTTGAGTGCAAACCTTGTATTTTAAGAACAGCTGATGCTTCCAATCTTCAGGGATGTTTTTTTTTCAGGGATTTTTATAAATATTGGTAGAACACCAGATACCATAACTTGCAACTATTTCGAAGAGGAATTCAGCATAATACGAAACATAATAGCAGAACAAAGGCTAAAAATCAGGAAGATGCTGTAAATATTACTCTAATTCACTTTTAAAAGTCAATAGAATAACACCTTTTGCATCAACATGCATTTTTTGTACAATAAGAAGTATAAACCTCCGATACCTGGAATTATTGACTGTCTGTATCCCTGAATGATTTATTAGGGAATCAAACTTTTTATGAAGGACAGATCAAAATTATGAGCAAACTCAAAGAAGGTCTGAGACAGTGACAGGTATGCATTACTCCTCACCAAGGTAAACAAAAGTGACTTACCCTGCTGCTGTTTGACAATTGCTAAACAACAGTCACTAATCAGGTGTGATAGTACCAGTGTTGCACAATGTATTGGTATTTGCTGAAATAAGTACAAAGCTAGTATTGCTATGGCTTTTGTGTGTGTTTGTAAAAAGTATTACTAATTGTTATCCTGCACATTCCTAATAATGCCAGGACTCATACATCATTCTTCTCGGTATCAGTGAAAAATGCAGCGAACAAGTAATTATATTTCAAAAGTAAAGCATAAAATATATCACAGAATATTCAGACACTTCAATCTTCAAGGAGTCTGGTGGCCTCCCCCCTAGACTGTATAAACTGATACAGGGGGGCTCCCTTAATCATCCTTGACTGTGTGAGGGCCCCACAAAAGCTGTTGCTGTTTGGAGAATTACGAGAAAAAAATTATTAATTTTCTGACTACAGTCTTTAATCTGAACAGGGCTGACCCTGATAGGATAAAGCTGATCATGGCCTGTGCTCCTAACTGTACCCATTCTAAAACCAGCCCTGCTCAGATGTGAGTCTACAGAAAGCTGCTGTGGGTTATGGGGGAGTTGTGGTTACTTCTTTACTTTTCATTACAGTCAAGCCATAGCAGTTTGCACATGAGGTCATTACAGTTTTTGTTTGGGCTGAGGACAGTGTGGTCATTGTTTCTTTTACTTTTCAAACAGACCTCAGAGGTGTACAAAGAAGGTTACTATAGCTTGTGTAGGAGCAGTGTACTGTCAAGGAGCAGCAAAGTAGAATACATTACTGTAGTCATTATTTTTTCAATTTCACATCAGGCACGTATACAGGTATGAACCTCTGTTTCCATCCCAGTCTATCACCAGTGGGATGCATGGGCAGTGACTGCTTTTTTTTTTTTTTTTTTTTTTTTTTTTTGGAGGGGGGGATTAGGGAGGCAGACCGTATTCCCAGATTGGACCTATGTATCCAGACAACAAATGGCTGGTTAGTTTGTTGTGAGCTGCTATTTTGCCATCTTTGAATATTAAGCCTTGAGCACAACTTATGTCTTCCTTGAAATAAAAAAATAGTGAAATTCTGTTCTTACTCGTGGTTTTTGTTCAGGAAACCACTGGATTAAAAGATTGGAAAAATGCTCTAAAATGCATCCCAGAACAGCAATAATACTGTGGCTTCTTGGACCCTGGCTTAACTAGGTTATTTCCTAAATGGTTATTACTGTGCTGTCTTGGTCAGGAAAGGCAAGTTGAAAGGATGCAAGGAAAGCTAATGTTGAACAGCAACAATGAATTTCTTACCTTAATCATATTTTCTGTTCAAGCCATCACTGGATGAAAAGATTATGTAAAAAGAAAAAAAATAAAATACAGTTTAGATCATATAGACAGCATTTCACCTAAGTCCACACCCATACATAGACTTGCTATAATGATTCATTGTTGTAACTAAAATACCACTAACTGTGAATGTCTCTCTGCGAGATGGATGAACACGGAGTTGTACATAGACCTGTTGTACTATAAGAGCATTATAGCTATAAGTCATTCTCTACATAGTACTTCTAAAAGTTTGCAGTATGAACTAAAAGGCTGTTTCAGAGGGGTGGCAGTGACAGGGTGATACTCTGACAGAAGTGCCTAGGGGGCCCCCGAACAAAACATTTGCTGGGGGCCCCAAAAATGCTCACACCGACCCTGGAGCCAAGAGTGAAGAAGAAAAACCTTTGGAGGATTGTATTTGTCATATGTCTGTTGGAAGGGAAATCCACATCTCAGAAGCAGAACATACAGAGACACAAAGTGTTGTTTGACTTTTTGATAATGACTGGGTTCGAATCTGTGGAGAGCAGTCCAGGAAGTAAGCACCACTGCAGCAAAGAATTTAGGGATGGACATTTTTTAGGGAAGTTGCGAATGTTATAAGCAATTTTAATTGTGAAAAGCTGAGGTAGCTTGACAGTTCAAGCCAGTTACATTTTTCGAGAGCTGAACAGATATGAATTCAATGGGGCATTTTGGTAGCAAACTTTACATTTTTCTACAACACTGAAGTTTTTTTTTTTATATTTGTAATATGTTAATGTTTGTAAGAATGGGTGAAGCAAAGAATAGACTAATAGATAAGATGTTGCTATGGTTTTATGAGTGTTCTGTAAGAAAGTAAGAGGCTTTGTAGGGAAGGCCTAGATTTTAGTGTTTTTTTTTTAAATAACATACTGAATGTGATTGATGAATCTGAGTTGGTAATCAAGGATGATGTCCAATAGTTTAGTTTGGGGCATTACAAAGGAGAGGGTTGTAGAATTGGACTTGATATGTGTGTGTGTAAGATTTAGGGTAAAGAGCATTGATGTAGTTTTGTTACGGCTTGGGAGCATTTTAGAGTGAATGAACCAAGCCTTAAAGGAGGAAAACGCTTCTTGTTTAATAGATTATATTGGAGATATGAAGGAAGCAGAGCATACAAGAGTAGTATCATCAGCATTTTGGATGAAGATAATAGGGAAAGAAGCAGAAAAAATGATTATTTATGAACATTTTGAATAGTACAGGACAAATGACAGACCTTTGTTGAACATGCGTGGATACGGATAGATAAGTAGAGATAGTAGAGTGCCATTTGATCATCTGTGTTTTATTTCAGAGATACCCAAGGAGGAGGAGAAATTCAGAAATGAAAGAGTATGGTGTCATTTAAGGTGAGAGACTGTGCTGAATGTGTTGGAGAGCTCATGGTAGATGGAGGATATGCTTTTGTTTTCATTCCTGTCTTTGAAGGTAGCATTGAGCAAGGATAGTAAGGCTGTGGTAGCACTATAGTTATGGTGAAGCCTTGTTGTGTTGGTGAGAAAAGATCATTCTTCAAGAGGAAATGGAGGACTTGATTATGGATGCAACTTTCTAATATTTTATGAAGAAGTGAAAGGATGCCAACAGGATGGTAGCTGAATATTTCTCTGGATTTAACACCTTTATGTAGGGAAAGAATACAAGTTCATTTCCATAATACAGCAATAGAGACTTATCTTAAGGTCCTATTTATGAGCACAGTAATGGCATAAGAGAGGGGTTTGGCTACAAGCTTCAAGTATTCAGCAGGAAGATTACCTGTGACTGGAGAAGTTTGCTTAAGTTTGTGAAGGAGTTTTGATATAGTTGTAGATGGGACTGGTTGTAGATTGAAGGATGAAGGATTTAGGGAGTCAGGAGGACAGGGTAGCTAAGCTTGATGTGATTAGAGCAGCAACTGTTTTTACTAAGTGAGAGTTAAATCCGAATGCTGTATATTGATCAGGTAAGTCGGGAAAGGGATTGGGTTGAGAGTTTTTTTTTCCTTGCTTTAAAAGATTGTTAATAGTAGATCAATATGTGTTAAGATTAGAGATCTGAGAGTTGTGAAGGACAGTGGAACAATTTCTTTTACCTGTTAGAATGCAGCTTTTGAGGGGTTATAAAGTTGCCTGTAAGTCTGGTATGAGGAAGAATTTCTGTTTTTCTGCCACAATTGTCCTGCCTTGTCTCTCTAATGCATTATTTGCTTTGTTTTAGAGTTCAGCTAAGGAGTTGTATCAGATTTCATCCTTTTCCCTCTGAATAGAGCCATAACATTAACGATATTTATTAATTTATTTATTTATTATCAGTTTGATTACCGGGGAAGTCCACTGGGCCAAGAAGTGCCCATTTTCAGAGGAGGCCCGGAGAGAAAAGCTCCATAAGCAATACAATACAATAAAGGTTAAAATACAAGGGGAGAAAAAGCTCCATAAGCAATACAAAACAATAAAGGTTAAAATACAAATAAGGTTACAAAGTGAAATACAATAGTAGGAATGCATACATATTTTGGTTCAATTTACAGCATTAAGGTTGTTAAAGAATATGGAATTGAATGGGTCAAAACTTGATCAAGTAGTATACACTTAAGCAGTGACCAGTTATATTGTGATAAAGCAGATACGAATGCACTTGTCAAAGTTCGAATGTCAAAGTTCCTTACATTTATAATATAGTTAAAGTAGATGGCTTCTGGCATATTTTTACACTGCCAAATAGCATACGTGGGGTTTTGGTCACTTAAATTGTCTTGAGGGTCCCTATTTCTATTATTGTGTTATTTTTGTTGAATCTACTGAGGAGATGAGTTGTGTGAAGCCAAATACATTCATTGCAGTTGAGAAGTTATTGTTGCAATTATTCCAATCAGTGCTGAAATCACCCAGAGTATGGAGTTCTTCTCTAATGCTTGCAGATATCCAATAAGGATTTAGTCTGTTACAGTGACATTAATGTTGTTAGAGAGAATATATACAGTAAAAAGACAGAGGGATTATTTGTCATTAAGTGTTAAAAGAGAAGGTAAAACTTCAATATTAGAGAAGGAGGGGAATTCTTGTGGGTAAGAAGTAATATTATTAACAGGAGAGCAGATTACAGCTACTCTGCTAACTCTTTTGTTTGGGCAATCTATTCTAATGATAGTACAACCAGAAGGGAGACAAGTATCGTCTTTGATTTCTGGTTTAAGCCATGTTTTGGTCATGGAAATGACATGAGGAGAATGGGTGGTAACGTAGGAGTGAAGTTCAGAGATTTTATTGGAGATGCTACAGGTGCTTATATTGAAGAATTCAAATGTGGGATTTGATGAATTACAAGAAAAGGATGGGCACTGATGGATGGAAGAGGTAAGGTGACGGTTATGAAACTGCTTAAGTAGAGAGGGGTGATGTAGTATAAAGGATATACATGGCAACAGAATTGTAATGAGGGTGGAAAACAGTATGGTTAATGGATATAAAGAGAGAAAAAAAAACAGAATTTTTTTTAAAATACTTTGATACTGAGTGCCATTATATACTCAAAACAGTATGAGGTAGATTAATGTCAGAAGCACTGTTGTGCACCTTACAGAGAGGGATAAAATGTTACATAAGTGGGTGGGGAGAAGTTGGTTTAAAGGTAATGATATGGGGGGTGACTAGGGATTTGGGGGTGAGACAGGAGAGAATAGGGCACAGACATCCGTGTTAACATGAGACAATCAGTTTGGCCATGAGCAGCTCAGGAATCATAAGCTGAACCAAACTCATACAGCAAAAGTGAAAACAATAAGTAAGAAAATGAACTGTACTAAAAAATGTTGCATTTATGCAAGAAATACTCAATACCTGGGAGAACTGCAGAGCTTAACACTGTACAGACTTGAGGGGAATGTAATCATTACTTCAAGCATGTCTTTAAATACACTAAGTAAACTAAAGATAATCAGACAGCACAACAGGTCCTGCATTTTTATTTATGTGCTTGTGCCTTTATTATTTTTCTTTTTGTACTGCTGTAGTGCATTTGGTGAGGCAGCTATGTCCACTTACTCAACCAGCACAGACATCATTCTACATGACCAAGTACTGTGCATACATTTTTTTATGAACTGCTAGGTTCTGTTCAAGGAAAAGTGGATTTTTAAAGAAGAACTCCTCTATCCTCATCTTACTTAGGTGTGGTGGATAAAAGCTACATACTTAACCAATTTGGCAGGCTAGGATATAGATGTTAGAGGCTCAAGCTGCGATTGCGCAAGTAAGAACTTGTGTGTCAACACATGAATAATATATACATTTATGGATGCTTGTGACCCGGTCGAACACGTGTTAGGACAACAGCTGCCGAGCTAACAGCATATGGTTGACTAGGTTACTGACATACAGGTGTGCAAACCCAGGGTTTGAGACAAATGCCCTTACCTTGTATTTGTGCGATCTTGAAATTAGCATATATAACTAGAAGAGGGTTGATTAAGGCAAAACTCCTCGCATGGGGGCTTCCCCCCTGCAAAAAATAATGTCTACTGTATTTCTTTAAAAGTAAAAGATTACATGCACCGAGGCTGTTTCTCAGTCCATGCACACTGCTGTGTTAATGTCAGCATTTTCATATTTTGATACCATTGTACCAGTCGACAATGGCTGTTTTTGTTTATTAGTGGTACACCTATATATAT
>NC_056749.1:674114851-674229851 GCF_019279795.1 Protopterus annectens | reverse complement strand
CAGCCTTCCCTGACCAGTTTTCGTCTTGTCTTTTCATCAATTTTGGAGGTACGTCCAGTTCTATGCAACGTCACTGTTGTCCCACATTTTCTCCACTTTTTGATGACTGTCTTCACTGTGTTCCATGGTATATCCCATGCTGTTGACATTTTTTGTACCCTTCTCCTGACTGATACCTATCAACAAAGAGATCCCTTTGATGCTTTGGAAGCTCTCTGCAAACAATGGCTTTTGCTGTAGCAGGCAACTGAGTAAATGTCAGGAAAACCCTCTATAGATCTACTATCACTGCATGTTCATATCAAATGTCTGTAATGCAGGCAGAATTACAAGAGTTATATGATCAACTCTACCAGAATGAATGTGTGCAACATTGCAGAACAGCAGAGAGTGGGGAATTGCCTTTATTATGATGCTGTGTGATCCTGGAGTTGGTATACATAATTAGCAGGTGGTGTGGAGGTGCGCCCCCCCCCCTCCCCACATGGGGGATGCAGTGTGGCTTGCCCATTGCAAAAAACACTAGTTGCTTTTTGTTTTTTTTTTTGGTATTTTGACATTTGACCTTTTGGGATCACCATTCCATTTTAGGTACTTTGATATTTCAAAGTACATCCATATACACTCACACATACACATGCTTATTCTAACTATAGGAGGAGATCTGAGTGTGGTAACACAGATTTAAAAAGGTAGTAGAGTTAAGTGATGTGGCATGTACATTCACTTTGCTTAAAAAGGAAAGGCGTTGAACTGTGCTCTAAATTCAGCATAGGTGGAGAGTTGTTTTAAGAAAAAGTGGTAGAGACTGCCACAGTTTGGGAGGCTAGAAGGGAACAGCTGTGGTCACTGCAGTTTACTTTTGTTCTAAGAATTTGAAGTACTGGGTCTGAAAAGGACTATCTTCTTAGTAAGTGTATCCTGTAATGACAGTATGAATAAAAGTGAACCACATAAGAGGTTGTCTCTGTTTTATGAGCAGCCATTTGCCTTTCTTGAGGGGAACAGCAGTGGTGCTCTTATTTGGGAGACATGGCGATGAAGCAGAAGAGTGTTCTGGAAATGGAATGGGGAGCAGCGTTTTTTTTTTTTTTTCCTTCAGACCACCACTATGATTATCAACATTATCAGAGGAGACCCAGGGGGTCCAAATGGAACAAAATGAATTGATCATAACTAATAAGTATGTGCATTCATACAAGGGATTCCATATATACAATTACACTAGTCACGATATCGATCTTGAACATTTTTCATTGTTTAGTAAAGGAATGAAGTTCATCCCTACTAAGGCCTTTGACTTGTTGTATACCTTAATTGAGACAAAATTCTATCTTAGAAAGTTAAATTTAGCATTGTATTTTAATAAGGAGGACCTGGAAGCCGGGGTGGTGCAGCGGTGGCGTTGTCGCCTCGCAGCGGGAGGTTCTCCCGTTCGATTCTCGGCTGGAGTGCCTTCCGTGTGGAGTCTGCATGTCCTCCCCGCGGTTGAGTGGCATTCGAAAGATATGCATGAATGGGTGTGCCTTCGTTGAAGACTGGGTGTCGAGCTGGCACCTCGGCACCGTAAAAATCTACTGTC
Source organism: Protopterus annectens (assembly GCF_019279795.1). Lineage (NCBI taxonomy): Eukaryota > Metazoa > Chordata > Ceratodontiformes > Protopteridae > Protopterus > Protopterus annectens. The sequence continues at coordinate 674,228,269 of NC_056749.1, read as the reverse complement.
AATCATTAGCAGACTGGATTTCCACTGTGGCGACCCCTAACCTGGAAAAGCCGAAAGAAGAAGAAGAAGTGGCATTTGTGATTAATGGTAAGGCATATTCAAGCTTAGTGAAAATGAAGTCCTTACCTATCCTACAGCTGATATGGCAGATAGTGAAAGGAAATTTGTTTTACTCAAATGAGTTTCATTAAAAAAATATTAAACGAATAGACATCTTATAAAGGACATACGAACTTTCTTATTCTATAGAAAAACAATCCAAGTAATAATATAACTCACTATTCACATGTGCACATGCCTGAAATAAAAGATAAAAATATTATCAATATTAAACAAATGTGGAAAGAAAAGCAAATGAGAATTGGCTAATCTTTAAAGACATCTTATTAAAAAACATTCATATTCTCTTAGTACACCGAGAGTCAAATTTTGTTGAAGTTCAATTAAAGACAAAACTTTCATCCATGGATTCTTGGAAAAGGTTCAAGGAAATATCCAGTTTTCTTTTGTCTTCATTTCTCTGATGGATATCACTTCTACAGAATCCAGAAATTCTTCAAATTGAGGAGAAATAGATTTTTTTCCATTTTCTTGTTATGTGTTTCTTTGCAACTCCAAAAATTGCCCATGGCAAACGATTCTCATTTTTTTGATTACAATTATCTATTATATGTAATAAAAATAGTGTTTTTGAAAAAGAGAATGAATCAGACCATATGGCTTTCAAAATGTTTGCAATACTATTCCAGTATGCTTGAATCAAATGACAGCCACAGAATATGCGTATCCAATCTGCATTACACATTTGGTTATATCTTCAACATTCTATGTTAATAGTTTTACTAAACTTAGCTATCTTGTTTGGTGTTAGAACTGAAAGGAAATTTGATAGCTTTGGCTCCTCTGGACCCAAATGAGTAGACAACGGATCCTTGATCTAGTCTGTTTTAGTGTGGACCTAAAAATTATGGGTCTGATCTAGCCAAATGGCAAGGTACCTGAAGGTGGCTGTGGTTTCTGCTGGGATTAGTGATGTCACTGATTTTGACAGTAGAAGGGGATTTAGAGAGTTTTTGGAGGGTTTTGAAAACAGTGGATTTATTTTTGCTGGACGGAGCTTCATGGAACTGAGACAGTGGTTGAAAGCTATGAAGTTACACTGAAAGGGCAGCTGGATGTCACTGTGGTTGATGCTAGAGCCACACAAGACCATGTTATCTGCATGTACTAGTAATGGTAGATTGGGTAAGTCAAGGGGAAGTTTAGTAATTGAGAAAAGTACTAAAACAAGGCACTTACATGGTGGTTTAGATCATAGCAGAATAGTAAGGGTATATAATGCATTTCAGGTGTCACATCATGCATCTCCATAAAGCTGGTAACAGTATGTTTATGAAAAGCATCTCCACAGACTGGGAAAACTACTTCCTTATTTACATTATAATGCATGGTGTCTGTTGTTCTGTTGTAAAGCTGCATACCTCTGTGTTCAAAGTATTTGTATATTAGCAGAAAGGGTCTCTTTGGGCTTGTAATGGGAAGGGGGAAGGAAGAAAGTTGCGCTCTCATCAGTTATTGTATTTTCCTATTCATTTTCTACCTTAAATAAAATCTATGCTGGAATAACACAAGCAAAGGAAGTTATTTTAACAATTTAGTTGTTATAACTTAGATATAAACATAATAGGAACCACTGTGTATTATTCAACCAAAACCTACAGTCTGGGAGTACAGATGGGCTGTTCTATTTTGTAAAGGAAACGGATGGATGGACTGGGGGTGGAGTCTAACAGTAGCAACGACTGCAGTATGCCACATGGGATAAGCCATCCTACTCTCTGGCTGCTCTGTGTGTTTATGCTTTTCTATAAGACGATCATATGGCAAAGAGAAGGGTGAATCATATAAAGTACAGTTTTGTACTTACCATAAATGTAGATGTCCGATAGGTATGCATCTGCAGTCATAACATATGGGTTGTCCTGCCTCAGGCAGCCCTTCGGTCGGCCGGATTCCAAAGTCTGGGTCTGGCCTCGGCTGATGTCGCACTTTCCCCAATGTCAGAGTGCCTGGGGTATAAAAGCATCAGCCGACGCCATTTTCCTCAGTGTTTCTTGCCCCAGATGCCAGGTGCCCTCTAGGAAGGCTAAATTTGGATAAAGGCTGAAAAGTTCCAAACATTTGCAAATTATATACATATATAAACAAACAAACAAATACACCATAATAGATTCCCCCAGCTAGCTGAAAGAGGGGTAAGCACCCTAGGAATATCACTGAGGGGAAGGAGGGTGGGTAATCCTGACTGCAGATGCATACCTATCGGGCATCTACATTTATGGTAGGTACAAAACTGAACTATGTCCTTCAAGGATGCATCTGCAGTCATAACATATGGGTAGAATACCATAGCCAATCTGGGGGAGGAGGTCCTAAGAGAATTATGGTGTAGTTAAGATCCCCTGCAGTACTGCAGTTGCAAAGCCTGCTCGGGATCTGAGTATAAAGGTAGATTGTAATGCTTGGCAAATGTATGCATGGAGCTCCAAGTAGCAGCTTCTAAAATGTCCTTGGTAGCCACCCCTCGTAGGAAAGCTGTAGTGGTGGCTGTGGCCCTTGTGGAGTGAGGCCTGATATTTTCAGGAACTGTCTTTCCATGAAAGGAATAGCAAAAACGAATGCAATTTCCTATCCATTTAGAAATTGTCTGTTTGGAAATTGCTTTTCCTTGCACCCCAGTTGCATATGCTACAAAAAGTTGGTCAGTTTTTCTGTTAGTTTTAGTTCTGTCCAAATAGTAGCGTAGTTGTCTGTGTATATCCAAGGTGTGCAAAAGTTTTTCCCCTTTGTTCTGTGGGTTAGGAAAGAATGTATGCAAGTGAATAGCTTGGTTCAAGGATACCCTAGATACCACCTTTGGCATGAAAGTAGGATTGGTTCTCAGTGACACTCTATCCTGGTGAAAAATAAGAAAAGGCTGCACTGCCATTAATGCCTGTAACTCAGATACTCTTCTTGCTGAAGTGATTGCCAGAAGGAATGCAGTTTTCCAAGATAAAAACTGGAGGTCTGCTGATGCTGCTGGTTCAAAAGGAGGTAGTGTCAGTTTTTCCAGCACAAAGTTGAGATCCCATGCAGGTAGGGGGGGGGGGTCTTCTTGGAGGTTTAACATTTTTGATCCCTCTCAAAAACTGTCTGAAAAGAGGGTGTGAGAAGATAGGTGGATCCATATTGTATTCTGCTGAAATTGCTGAAGCATGAATCTTAATGGATGAATAAGACAGGCCATTGTGGAACAATTCTGCTAAGTATTCTAGGATGTGTGCTAGGTTTGCCACTGTGACATCTGTGCCCTTTGATGCGCTCCAAATGAGAAATCTCTTCCATTTAGCTGAGTATGTCTTTCTTGTGGAAGGTCTGCGAGCCTCCAGGATAATGTCCTTCACCCTCTGAGATAAAACGGTTTGGTTGGGCTTTAAGGAATCTGCAATGTTTTCAAGTTGGGATGCAGGGTCTTGAAATTGTTCTGCGTTAGAAGAAGAGGCCATAGGGGAAGAGGCCATGAGTTTGTCTGAGACATGCTTCTCAATAGCGGGTACCAATGTTGTCTTGGCCAGTCCGGAGCTATTAGTATGACTTTTGGCTGTTCCTCCCTGATCTTCAGTAGAACCTTGTACATCAATGGGAGAGGTGGAAAGGCATATACTGTTAGGGCATTCCAGCTGAAAGAGAGAGAGTCCACCCTCCAAGCTTGTGGGTGGTATGTCCTTGAGCAGAATTTCTTCAGTTGGTGGTTGAGTGGGGAGGCGAACAGATCTATCTCTGGGATTCCCCATTTCTTTGTTATGAGTTTGAAGATGTCTCGATGCAGCATCCATTCGTGTGCATTCATGGTAGTTCTGCTTAAGCTGTCTGCTAGTGTATTCTCTTTTCCTGGTACGAATTTGGCCTGCAGCTGGATATTGAGATTCAGGCATAGGTTCCACAGATTCATAGCCATCCGGCATAGAGGGTAGGAATGTGTGCCTCCCTGTTTGTTTATGTACCACATGACCGTGGTGTTGTCTGTCCGTATTAGCAGATGCCCTTGCTGGAGGAAGGGTCTGAATGCCTCGATTGCATGCCTTACTGCCAGCATTTCCTTTTGGTTTATGTGCATGCTTAGCTGCCCTTGAGGCCATAGGCCTTGGATACGTTTGTCCTCCATGTGTGCTCCCCATCCTCGGTCTGAGGCGTCCGTGGTGATGGTCTGCCTTGGTTTTGGTTTGTTGAAAGGCAACCCTCTGTTGGACTGGCAGACCTGAGCCCACCACAGGAATTCCTTTTGAAGGCATGGAATGATTTGTATCATGGTTTCTAGACTGTGACTGTGTTGAGACCATACATTCCTTAGGTACCATTGTAATTTCCTCATATGCAACCTGGCATGTGGAATTAAAATTATGCAGGATGCCATGTAACCCAGGGCCTGCAGGACTTTCCTTGCAGTAAGCTGAGTTTGTCTTGTCAGAGTCATGAAGTAATCTGGAAGTTGTTTTTGTTTTTCTTCTGTAAGAAAAGCTATCTGAGTGATTGTGTCCAGATCCGCACCCAAAAAGGTTATCCTTTGGGATGGTACTAGTCTTGACTTTTGGATGTTGACTGTGTATCCCAAGGCTTGTAGCAGGTGTATGGCATAGGCCAAGTCCTTTAACAATTTTTTCTTGTTGTCCGCTTGTATTTGGCAGTCGTCCAGGTATGGATAAATTTGAATTCCCTGAAGTCTGCAGTGTGCAATTACTGATGCCAGGCATTTCATGAATACTCTGGGCGCAGTAGATAAGCCAAAGGGCAATGCTGAGAATTGATAATGCTCTGATCCTGCAAGAAATCTGAGGTGTCTTCTGCAATCTGGTCGGATAGGGACGTGCAGGTATGCCTCCTTGAGATCTAGAGTCACCAGCCAAGACTCCTTGCCCAACATGGGAAGAAGTTGCTGTAGGGTCAGCATTTTGAATTTTGGTACAATGAGATAAGTGTTCAGTGCGGACAGGTCGAGTATAGGCCTCCATTGGTTTTCTTTTCTTGGCACAAGGAATAGTCTGGAGTAAAATCCTTGGCCTTGTTCTGTAGATGGTACCCTTTCTATAGCTTTCATCTGAAGTAACTTGCTGATTTGTCTTAAAGCCTCTGCCTTCTGGTTTGGTGGAAGGTTTGGCATTCTGCCTCATTTTGGCAAGGTATGGAAGTGAAACCTGTATCCTTTGTCTATTATTTGCAATGTCCATGTATCCTTTGTAATGCAATGCCAGTTTTTCGAGAATAAAGCCAGCTTTCCGCCCAAGGGTGCTTCCAGTTGATCCCTGGTAGGCGGAATCAGAGTCAAGTCATTGGGTCTGTCCTGTGGTAGTGGTAGCAGTTGTAGCTGTTGCACTACTCCTCTGGTTGGCAGGCTGCCACTGACAGCCTCTGTAGGGGCCCTTAGATTGACCTCTGCCTCTAGAGTGCCTGTTTCTGCCTCTCTGTGTTCTGGAGGAGTCTGGAAAGGACCAATTCTTTGTAGGCCAGTTTCTGCTGAACCTCGGAGGTTGAACTTGCAGGAAATCTTTAACTGTTTGCACAGATTTTGCTTTTTCTTCAACCTTCTTTAGAATCTCCTGTGCAGGGGAGCCAAATAAATGTTGTTTCTCCATTGGAGCATCGAGGAGTTTAGCCTTGACATGGTCTGGCAAAGATTGCTCCTTCAGCCAGGCATGCCTACGAATTACTGCTCCGGTCATAGCTGATCTAAATGAAGCCTCCAGTGCATCATAGCCACATTTTAAGAAATGATTACTGACCTGTTGTGAGTTGTGTACCAAATCCTGAAGGGATTTACGGTCTAAGGGTTCAGGTGAAGAAAGTTTCTTATTTAGCTGATCTAACAAAAATTCTTGGTACTGTATCATATGGAATTGACAGTTTAATGCCCTGGCAGAAAGAGTAGCAGATGTATAAACCTTTTTTCCCCATCTCTCTAATGCTCTAGACTCTCTTTCAGAGGGTAGGGGATTTTTGGCAGTAGCGGCTGCAACCCCTTTAGGGCCCTGAGAAATAGTTTCCGGGTCTGCAGCATGGGCTTTATACAGGTGGAAGTGAGAATCCGGGACCCTGTAATATCTGTCAGGTTTGGTGGGGGGCCGGAGGAAGTGAATCAGGTGCAGTACTGACATCATTGTACACATCATCAATTACAGTTAGAACCGGAGGTATAGCTAAGGGCCTATGCTGGGGCAAATACAAAAAGGTCCTTAATCTTTTTCTAGAATCAGAGAAATCCTGACCCTGCCATTGAAAGTGTTCTCTAATGGAGTGTAAAGTCTCCCCAAAGGAAAATTCTTCAGGGGGGGAGGCCGAAGGGATAGATTCTTCTGCATCTGAATCCTCATAAGATGAGTAGGCCCCTTCCTGGTGGTCTGACAAATCAGATCCATCCGTGGAGTAATCTGAGGAGTGAGGTTCAGAGGGGTCAGTCCTGGGCCTTTTGTCTGGAGGAGGTTGGGAGGCCCTGTCTGGGTGAGGTTGGGAACCCCTAATTAAGGAGATAAGGTCCTCAGCAAGACTGAGGATCTGAGAGCTAGAGGAAGGCCTCTGGGATGTAGATTTGGCAGGCAAAGCTTTTGAAAGTTTGGCAGCTTTAGCCCTGGAGAAGGCCTTAATAGACATAGAAGCTGGGGGCCTAGCTGCCCCACGTGCAGGGGTAGAAATGTCCAAGGGTATGGTGTCGGACAAATCCTGAACACTAGCTTCGGTAGGGAGTTCTGAAGCAGACTCAGCCGGGGCCTCTCTGGCCTCGGTGGTCGGAGGTATGGTTTCGGTAGTAGGAATAGCCGTGGACTCGGTTTCAGCCGAAACCGAGACACTTGCGGTAGGCCTAGCCATGGTTTCAGCCGAAACCGCGGGCCGCGAGTGTTGGTCCTTTTCCTTGCGTTTTTTGATCATATGCGAAGTCGGAGTCTCCGACGGCATTTTGTAAGCAAAAGCGGTTCCAAAAAACACCTCTGCAAACTCCGACCGACGTCTAAGAGTCCGTCGGTTGAAGGAGGCACAGGCTAAACAAGCTGATAAGTCGTGGTCTGGGCCTAAGCAAGGAAGGCAGTAAGAATGGAAATCCTTATGAGGTATTTGTTTCCCACAAGTTAAACAATTATTTACTTTGTCTGACATCGGCTGAGGCAAGAAAGAGTCCCCAACGGGGTACTTAGCTTTTTTCGAAGTCTTCGGTAGCTGAAATCTCTGTATCTGACTGACCGGCACTTGCGAACAGCTTCTGCTTCGGGCACCGCGCGGCAAGAAAGACTGAGAAAAATGGCGTCGGCTGATGCTTTTATACCCCAGGCACTCTGATGTCGGGGAAAGTGCGACATCAGCCGAGGCCAGACCCAGACTTTGGAATCCGGCTGACCGAAGGGCTGCCTGAGGCAGGACAACCCATATGTTATGACTGCAGATGCATCCTTGAAGGACATCAGAAGTAATGTTTCTGATTTAAGGTCAAAGTTCAGTCAAAATGTCATGAATAACTAGGTTTAGTTGTGATGTGCAAGGCAGAAAAAATGAGAATAACTATGTAAGGTGTTGATATTATCACTGAGCATAACCTGTGCCATCATCTTGGGCATGCAAAGTGCAAAATTGGGGCATAGTATATACAATTAGAAGAGATAGGCAGACGTGCACTAGAAGATAAGCTATGTGTGGATGCTGGGTATGTTGGCAAGGGGTTAGAAGAGAAATGAGATCAAGGTAAGATTGTGAGACATAGGTAGTACATAGAATGAGTACAAAGTAAAGTGATAAGAGGAACTGACTGTATCACATTAATGGAGAATTGTTTATCAGATGGGGAGTGGGGGTCAGGGGTGCCGGAATCATGGTTATTGACTCTAAGGGGAGCTGAGGACTTTAAGGGAATAAGGATGATTTTAGGAAGGATCCTTAGGGGAACTGGATGCAGGATTGTTAACAGTCCCACTAAAGTTTTTCCAGGTTATAATCCAACAATGGCTTGTACTGGTGTTGGCATCTCCTGGGGGCCTTGTGAGCAAGAGAATAAGATCAGTGAGCCCAGATATACCGGATGAGCACTCCGAGGGAGGGTAGTTGGGAAACAATGGTGAAGAATGAAGACATAAGCAGAATGTTGGGTGATGAGGTAGAAGGTAGTAGGGCTGAATATTCTGAATAAGAAGGGGTAAGCACAGAGTAGGTGAAGAAGGGCAGGGGTCAGCACTGTGTGCCTACAGGAAACAAAAAGTTATCCATTAGGAAATATGGAAAACCAGACTGTGACGTTTGGAATCAATGTTATAGACTACGTAATGAAAAGATGCAAAATGGGATCAAAATTCTTACTAGATAATCACTTGAAGGGGATAAACAAAGATGTTAAGGGGTAAAACTGGAAGTCGGGCTGCTTATGAAATGTGTGAGAGAGGTAGGAACTGATAGTGAGATCACTATGTGACACAAACAACGATGAAGGGATACTTCTAATAACGTGCTTCCATATTGTTGAAATGCAAGACTGAGAGCTATGAGATGAGCAAGGACATGAAATTCCAGAAGAGGAATCGCTGCTGAGAACTAAAAATCATGGCCAACTCATAGCACAGATGGAATTGTGGGTAGAAGGAATAGTTTTTGCTGGTAGGCAAGAGGTGATTTAGATATTAGGTTCAAGCTTTTACACTGAAAGAACACAGGAAGGAAGGGAAAGTGCTAGTTTTGTGAGTGAGGGAAGGGAACAGGGTGAGTGGAAGAGAAGACAATATGAATATCTTACTACACGGACCAGGAAGAAGAGGTGGGGGAAGAGAGGTCATGGGGGAGTAGTGAGTGGCAAGGAATGTGGGCATCAAAGTAACAGAAAGGATACTTGACAGGAAATAAGTCAGGCAATTGTATATGCAGCTCAATGTGGGATAAGGCCAATGGCCCAGGTGGCTTTCTACTCAGTTTAAAACTTTTTAAGCCATGTACCTTCTTGGTGTAATCCACCTACTCCAAAGCACAGTAATTCTGGACATAGTAAATATAAGTAGCACTAGTGTGTGTGTGTGTGTGTGTGTGTGTGTGTGTGTGTGTGTGTGTGTGTGTGTGTGTGTAAGTGTGTTGGGGGGGTTGGATGCAGCTCATCCATACTGGGAAGAACAAGAGGTTAAGGGGTGCAAGGCACCCTACCCAGAAAAATGCTTTAAAGGAACATTGACAGCTACTGTGCATGCTCTGAAGATTAACCTTAGAGTGGGCAAAACCAAAAGCTAATTATATATAATTATACATAGTAACTCCTGGATCACACAGTCCCCAGGGAAATGGCATAACCACCCACACGTCAATCTTCTGTTTTTGTTGACTAAACAGATGTTGACATTGGAACATTTCACTCAAAATCAAATATATATATATATATATATATATATATATATATACATATATAGTTCTACTTTCAAATCCTAAAGCCTATATTACTGAATCAGAAAATCCAGAGATGACAATAACAAAACACTGGAATCCCAAATGTCAGATTTAAACATGGTAAGTAAACACTTGGCCAACTTAAACCAAAACTCATGCCAAGGTAAGTAAAACTCACCTAAGTGGGGGGGTTGGGCCCCCCACTAATTATACAGGGCATGCTGGCTTTGGTTCTAGTTGGTCAAATGTCTACTTACCATGTTAAAAAATCTGATTTTCGGGATTGTGACTTTCGTTATTGTCATCTCAGGATTTTTGGAGTTGGTAATACAGGCTACAAGATTTAGAAGTAGACCTATATATATATATATATATATATATATATATATATATATATATATATATATATATTTACTAATGTCACAGAGGCCAGTTAGTTATAGAGATTGACTGAAGAAGGTTGACTGTGACTTGTACAAGTGAACCTGATTTACACAGTCATCATCTTACTCCATCTCTATAACTAAATAATACTGCTGCTTGCAGTCTGACATCATCACCCAGCCCATGTTATAACAGAGCTAGTTACTGTGACTGGCGCTTGTATGATATGGGCAATAAGGACACCATGAGGATAATGGCTGATTTACAGAAACAATAGCACGAATGAGCTGAGAGGACCACATGTACTGTTGTAATGATTACTCCCTACTAATAAGGTGTTTACTGAGAATGTAACAGGGTATGACTTTTGCTGTAATGACTGCTACAGTCTGCAGTTTGAAATTCTGTATTTTATAGGCTAGAGTCAGACTGAATCTAGACTGTTTTTTATCACTTGAACAATAAAAAAGCTATCTAACACTAAGAGTGCCGCCTAGCACCCTTCTGGCAGAAGTGTGTAGGCAAGCACCCTTCTCAGTTAACGACTGCTGGAATAAGGCTCGGTTTTAGGCTTTCCCTTTCCTTAGTTTGATTTAAAACAGTTTACTGTCACTTTTAATGTAAGCCTTGCATTTGTGTGAGTAGGTTCTCAGTTTTATGGAGCTGCTCAGAATTTGGCAACTTTAGTCAGAGATCTGGAGTGAATCTGAACTGAAATTTGCTGTGTATATCCATGCATAAAAGCAAACACCTAGAAAGGCAATTATTTCCAGATATCTGCCAGGGAAGCGTGATAAGATTCCATGCCACACTACTTATAGGTTCATAGGTTCATACTAGGCTATCTGCCCTAGGGCATTTATAAGCCTAGCCAGAATGTGTTTGGCTTTCGCCACCCATTTTAAATTTATTTTGCTATGCCCTTTTTCGAGGTTAGTATACTGTGCCTCTGTCTAACAGTGACACAGAAGTGATACCCGGGGTAAACCTACGATCTCCCATTCACTCATCAAGATTCCTCTTGAAGAGAGTCAATGAGGGACTCTGCCTAACCTGGACTGGGATTTTATTCCAGAGTGAAGGGACCCTCTGGGTTATGAATCTGTCCCTCCAGCATGTCCTATTTATTTCAGTGCTGAGGTTCAAGTCTCTCGAGCCAGAGCTCGATGGGATTTGGATTTTCTGAGGTGCAGCATGTCCATTAATTCCGGGTTGGACATGGCTTTATACGTCAGGCACAGATCGTCTCTGAACAGGCGGTATGCCACTGAGTAGAGCTGGAGTTTCTTTAACCGGGCAGCATATGGCATCTCTTTGAGCCCTTTGATCCTCTTGGTGAGGTACTTTTGGGGTCTTTCCAGTTGCTGCAGGTGTCTGGTAAGGTACATCCCAAAAGGGGCATTGTACTCAATTATGGGCCTGATGAGGGATGAGTAAAGAGGCACGATGACCTCCCCTGATCTAGATGTGAATCCCTTCATGATTAGGTGGGCTATATAAAATGTTTTTCTAACCACTTTGGCCACGTGGTTGTCAAATGAGAGATTGCTATCAACTTGGGTCCCCAGGTACCTAATTACTTCTTCTGTACTTAATGGATTACCACCTAATTAATTTGTGGGCACTTTGTTTTTGCCAAAGGGGATGACTATACACTTTTTGGCATTTAGCTTGAGGCCATGGCTTTGGCACCAGTTGTCTGTTTCTATGAGGCCCTTTTGGAGGATGTTGTGTCGGATGGAGAGTCGATTATGGTGCCCAGTTTGCAGTCATCTGCGAACTTGGTCAGCTACAGTCCTCCCGTGTTGGCCTGTACCTCCGAGAAATATATACCGAACAAGAGAGGTCCCAGGACTGAGCCTTGTGGGACACCACTTGTAACTGGTTTGGAGTCTGACATAGCTCCAACAATTCTAACCATGTGGATTTTGTCCTTGAGCCAGTTTGCAATCCATCTAGTGACATAGGGGTTTATATTTAAGCTGGTGAGCTTATCTATAATGCCTGAGTGGGGTATTGTATTGAAGGCTTTTGCGAGGTCCAGGTAGGCTGTGTGGACCACCTTCCCCTCGTCAATGGCCTTGGTGACTGTTTCAAAGAAATCAACCAGGTTTAAGAGGCAGGATCTGCCCTTAACAAAGCCGAATTGGGTAGGATCCAGTGTCTGTAGGTCCCCAATATCTTTATTTATGAGGTCCATGATGATCCTTTCCATAGCTTTGCAGACCAAGCTAGTCAGGCTTATGGGGCGATAGTTTCCAGGATCCGTTGAGGCACCACCTTTATGGAGAGGGACCACTGTTGTTGTACACCACTCTTTGGGCACATATCCTGTAGTAAGGCTGAGATTGAACAGTAGTTTTATGTTTGGGTTTAGCTCTTCTTGGAGTTCATGTAGGACACAGCCCGGGACACTGTCTGGTCCCATTGATGCTGTGTTTTTTGCTTTGGAGAGGGCGGCTCTTACCTGAGCATCTGAGATGTCAGGGGGGCAGCACTCTGCTGGGATAGATATTTGCCCTTTGGTGGGAGGGGGTTTGCTGAACCTGTCAGCTAGGATGTTGGCAATGTCTGTTGGTTCGTGTATTTTTGTCATTTTGGACTAATTCTGAGCATATCTGGGAATTACCACCCAGGTTCCTAACATAACTAAAGAAAGCCTTGTGATTATCCTTAGTGTCCTGTGCAATTTTTCTCTCGAAGCTGGCCTTAGACAATTTTATGAGTGCCCGTAGTTTTTTTGCTAATACTGATCAGTGAAGCCTTCCCTTTTTGGGATTTTGCTCTATCATTTAGTAGCTTCCTCCTTCTATTGTATATTTTGTTTATGGCTGGGTCCACCAGACAGGACGTCTGCCTTTTGAGGATTGGGTCTTGGTTTTATTTGGGATTGCATGATCCATGCATTCCTGAAGGTGTTCATAGAATGTGTTTATAAAGGATTCTGCGGTCTGGGCCGTATTTTCCACAGGCCCGGGGGCTTTGAATGATTCCACCTCGGTTTTGAGGAGTGTAAAATTTGCTTTAGAGAAGTTTTTCACTGTGGTTTTCTGGGCAGGGGGTGGGGTCGGGATGTGAATATCCAGTGAGATCAGTTTATGGTCTGATCTTACCAGTGAGGGATACACTTCTGGTCTGGAGCATAGAGTCCCCCATGTTGGCGATGATCAGGTCCAGTATGTTTTCCTCTCTTGTGGGAGTGGTAACAAGTTGTTCCATAGCATCTGAGTTTATAAATTCTAGGAACCTTTGGGCTAGGGTGTTGGAGCTAGAGTAATGCTCCCAGTCTATGTTTGGGTAGTTGAAGTCGCCCAATATAATGGTGTTTGGAGAGACCTTCATATTTTCCAGTGTTCTCAGGAAGGCCGAGTGGGGTTCCTGGGTTTGGGAGGGTGGTCTGTAGCAGGCTATAAACTGGAAGGCAGTTTTACCCACTGTTAGTTGCACGTGGATAGTCTCTGATGCTTTGTGCTTTGCCACCAACCTGGAGGTGTGGGTATCTTTGATGAATATCGATACTCCCCCTCCTTTTGTGGTTCGGTCCGGTCCAAGTTTTGGGGCCAAAAAGCATGGTATGAGGTATAACCTGGTAGTGCTGGGGTGCTCTCGGGAGCCCTGAACCAGGTTTCTGTTACTGCACAGATATCTATGTTCTCCATGCTAAGGAGAGTTTTGAGTGCGTGCATCTTGAGGTTTAGACTTCTGGCGTTGAGTAGCATTACTCTTAGTTTCTTATCCCTTGTGATACCTATGGAGGTGGGTTTGTCTTTTGAGCCTTGCCTAAAAAAGGCACTATGGGGGTAGCAAGAGCTTCCCCCAGTGGTTTCTTTGAATATAAGAACGCAAGCCCAGGGGTGACAGGTGCAAGCCGTCCCTAGCGAAGCATCATGGCTTGTCAAGCATATCATCCCAAGCTGACAGGCATTGGATCCCCTTTGAATGACACCAGTACTTAAGCCAATTGTTGAAATTGATCATCTTGTCTTCATATTGTGGCATCATTCTTGGTGAGGGTAAGATGCTACTCAAGGTCTGGGTCATACCGGCCTAGGCTACATGCTCAGAGAGCTCCTCTATGTCTCTTTTCATGTAGTCCAGGGAGGTACGTCTCAGGTCATTCACACCAGCATGGACAATGACTGAGTCATATTTGTACTTGCCTTGGAGTGACCTGAGTGCTTGTGTTATGTGGCAGATCCTAGCCTCGACAGGCTGCTCACCGTGACCCTCTCCTTTTCAGCCTAGTGAGCGACGCCAGTGTGCCTGACGATAGAGTCACCTATTACAAGTGTATCAGGTGTGTTGTTTAGTCTTAAGGGCTGTGACTGTTCGCACACTGGCTTTGTGAGATATGTGTTGCACGTGTTTTGTTTTGGGGTAGTGGTTGCTTGGGTGTCTGCTTTGGAGGTCTCTGCTGCTTAGGCAGATCTTTATTTAGAGCCTCCAAGTATGTTTTTGTGTGATTATGTGTTTGGTTTGCTGTCGTGGTAGGTCTATGTGAGACTGGAATTGTAGTGAGTGTGGTTTCCTTCTCCTCCTGACTGGTTATGCCAGTACTGAGTTGAGAGAGCTTAGCCTCCAGTTTGGCTATATGGTTGCATCTCTCACATGTGTTGGGAGGAGGAGAGGGTTGTCTGTGTACATGAGGCAGTTGCAACATTGCCTCAAGATTCCCAGATTCACCAGCTGGACCGGAGGGGAGATTGACAACTGACCTTTGTACATGCTAGAATAATATTGGGAATTACTTTATAATTGAAAACAAGGGCCAGTGGGGAGTGAGGGTGTAGTGCTTTTAATTTTTAGTGCTGACTTATATAATTGCTTTAGTGAGCAAGTGCCAGGTAACTTAAGTGCAATGTGTTACAGGTAACTTAAATGCAAAAACGACAAATAGTAACTTGCAACAGACTTGCACAATGCTGCACTTCAAGCAACTCAGTTGTGCACAGAGAAGCGTTGAAGCAGTTTTGTACCATTAGCCCTCTACAGAAATCCACCTTTGTCCATCTAGCCTACTCCCTACTATTTACTGCAGTATAAACCTGACATAATGGACTGACAGTTTTCCACCATTTCTCTGAACAGTTTGATTGACATGGGCATCTTGAGGCAATGTAGCAATTGCCTCATGTATACGGACAATCAATTACTAAATACAATATGTGAGAGATGAATTCTACACTATATAGTACAGGTAGGCTACAAATTATACTGGAGGCAAAACTGGGATTCAGTAATGCATTTCTTCCAAGCAAGTCAGTATCTCCCTATTCATTTCAGGCAGTGTCAGATAGTGTCTGCTTGAGGGAACTTAACCTTGGTGTCCTTGTACTAAACAGCCTTTCTTTGTAGTAAGTGACATCAAAACATTCACCAATGCCCACAGTGGTTTCTTTGTATATAAGAAAGGAAAAGGGGAAAACAAAAAAAAAATCACAATTAGATACACATGATGAATAGTGATGTGGTGGATAATCATAAAGAGAAATGCAAACACGGTGTATAACTATTTGGAAAACTGAAGCATGTTATCAAAACAAAATATTGAGTTTAGACACTGCATACTGACTTGCAGAAGTCTGCATGTAACAAGATACTTTTGTGATGTAGTACATGCATTAGTTTTGCTTATTGTGCATTTCGACATGGGGCACCATTAGGATATGGTCACACTCTGGACCAGAAGGACTTTTCTGGTAAACCAGTGTCAAAAAAATACATTCCAGAAATCAGACAAAACCTATAGCCATGAAACAAATTACTGGGAGCAAGTAGAGGCATTTTTAAATCGCCGTTCCAATTGAGTGCACACCCAGGTAAGTGAATTTTACTCAACTGCTATACCAGCTAACCAGAAACAAAATGTATAATGTGTTATTGCTACTTTAGATTATTATTGCTACATGTTGCCTAATACTAACATCACAGAGTGACTGCTTGTGTAACTTGCTAAAGAATAGAGTTTTTATTTTTAAAGCAGAAAAGTCTCGCTAAGAAAGTACGAGCACATACTTCTAGTGTTTGTTGTGAGCTAGAACATAGACATTTCTAAATGACTGCCACGATAACAGCTCTTGTGGTTACAGACTGTATTCACACCAATTATACCTAGGAAAGTGCTAGGAATGCCTGCCTACTGATGTTTATGCTGCCTTTACTGTAGTAGTCGGTAAGCGGACAGTTAATTATTGCAATAATTGTCATTATTAATTTCTGCATTTCATCAAACAAGCATAGTGCCTTTACCTGCAGCATTAACTTAGTTGTTTGCTGATTATATAGCTTTACTGTATCTTTACTTCCCTGGACTGCCAAATCTCTCTCCTAACTTGTACACCTATCGCTTCTCTAAATTTTTCTCTAACAGTTATCTTGCAACTACCTCCTGACCTATGTGCCCCCCAGCCTCCCTAAACTCCCTCTCACTCCCTTACCAGAAATTTAGTGTAGCAACACAACCCTAAAACCTACATACAGATAAGTTTTTTTCTTGAATAAAACAAGAAAAGTGACTTAAACAAGAAAAGCCTAAAAATCCTATACAGAGTAGTAACGTACCTTAGTATCCTTTGCTTGGGGATTAGGCCCTGCTCCATTCGCCCATGCTTTGCATGGGCTCACTACACACCCCACCTTGCCCCCAAAACCACCACCCCCACTACATCTAGATTTATCTCAACCATTGCCACTCTCACAAATGTTGCCACCCCTCCCAACTGCAGCTTCCTTTACTCCACCGCACAAGCACTGCTCAGCCATGCTACTACTCAATATATTTACTCTTCTTACCTGCATCCCTCTCGCTCACTTAACGTCTTATCACATCTCCATAACTAACTCTCCCAACCAGTTTCACTGCACCCTCACATCTCCCTCCTTCTAACACCCACTCTACAACTACACTTCCCCAGCCACTAGGAACCACATCCCTACAGTTCCACTCAAATACCAGATACCATCTACCTTTAAGCAAAAAATAGCCCTAAAATATGACAAACTCCTAACTATCTACACTAAACTTGTACTGGCTTCCCTCTCTAAACTAACTCGTAGCGGCAACATCCACAATAACCCTGGCCTCACCTCCCCTAACCCCACCACTAACCTCCTTCAAAACACCCCCCACCTCTCTTTAATCAAAGCCAACAAAAAAAAAATCTGATGATCTCATCCTGTGCCTAAACATTAGAAGTGTATGTAACAAAACCCAAGCCAACATACTCACCAGACATCCTCCTCCTAACTGAAACCTGGCTCAAAGCCCACATCAAAAGTGAGGAAATTGTCCTCCCTGGCTATAGCATGCTCTGCACAGATAAGACTATCAAAGAAAGGTGGCAGAGTAGCACTCATGTTTAAGCACCACCTTAACATTCAAACTATCAACAGCACAGCCCCCATGATTGGGAAGGATTATTATATGCCAACCTCAAACAAAACCCAAATAAAACCATAAACATTATTGGCTGCTACTTCCCCCAGGCCAGAATATTCCTATTCTAGAAAACCTCCTAAATAGGGCCAGTCTTTCTCTTCACCAAGAAACCATCATCCTCAGTGACTTTAACACAAACTGGCTATCCTTAACAATGTCCGCCCAACCACTCACCTAAATCTACATGTTTTTTCCCAACTAATAAGGTTTCCCACCCATATAAATAAAAACCCCAACAACCACACTATCCTCGATTGAATATTGGACAACAAAGATCCCCACTCCTACACTACAGGCTGTCTACCTGATAGCCTCAGTGACCATACCCCGATTTTCCTCCTAAAACACCATGTAAAAAATGTCAGTCAAATTATCCATAGACAAATCCGCACTACAACAAACTTTAATCCCCACTCCTTCAACTCTTCCCTCCAAAACTGTAACTGGACACCGGTAAAACACCTCAACCTAGACAAAGCCATCCACTTCTTCAATTCCACCTTCCTCAACATCCCAAATACCCACGCCCCCAAAGATATGCCAGAGTCAAAACTAAAACCTCCACCGGCTGCAGAAAAACACCCAGGAACTCATTAAAATCCAGGACAAAGCATGGAAAATATGGCACCAAACTAAAACCCCCACTGTTAGGTAATCCTTCCTTGAATTGCATAACAAAGTAAAAAAGCAAACAAAAACAGATAAAGCTCATTACTATCAGTCCACCCTGAACTCCACCCATCACAACCCTAAACAATTCTGGTCGACAGTAAACTCTGTACCCCACCCAGGTAAGCTGGGCAACCCCCCACCTACCATCCCCTCCTCCTCCAGCAGTATAGCTGACTCCTTCAACATACACTTCACTGAAACCATTCTATCACTAACCAAACAACAACTCTCCTCATCCACTAACCCCTCACACAACCCCAACCCCAACCCCCCACCCCCTCCTTCACCTTCTCCACAGTACCCACCTCCTATATAAAAAGATCTTCTGACAAAACTTAAGCCCACTAAACTCTCAGCTGACAACCTTCCCTCAGAATACTTAAAAATAGCAGTGGCCACCCTAGCCTATCCAATTTCCATATTAATTAGCCGCTCCATATCAGAAAACTATGTGCCTTCTCTGTGGAAGATTTCACACATCATTCCCCTGCACAAAGGTGGCTCCTCCACTGACCTTTCCAACTACTGCCCCATTGCCAGCCTCTCCCCCTCTCCAAGATTCTTGAAAAATGTATCAACTGTCAGGTACTAAACTTTCTATTAACTAACAACCTCCTCTCCACAGCCTAACATGGCTTCAGGCCATTTCATAGAACCACCCCTGCCCTGCTTTCCTTCACTGACACAATCCTGCACCATAAAAACAATGGCTTATTCTCCTCTGCTATATTTCTAGACCTATCAAAGGCTTCTGATATGGTATCTCACAGTTTTCTTCTCTCTGTCCTCACTAATCTCTCCTTTTCCTACTCTGTCACCAACTGGTTCCATAGCTATCTCTCTGGCCTACAGCAATCAGTGGTTTGGCAAGATCAGCTATCCCCTCGTCTACCAGTCTCTCTCGGGGTCCCCAAGGCTCTGTCCTTGGCCCCTTACTATTCTCCCTCTTCATCAACAACCTTCATACCTCCACCAAACATACCCCACGCATACAATATGCAGATGACTCCACTCTCATCTGCTCTGCCTCCACTTTACCAAAACTCCAAAATATCACACAAGAGTCATTCACATCGTAGAAAGCTGGCTATCCAATGCCCGACTTCTATTCAATCCAAACAAAACCAAACTCCTTATCATTCAATCCTCCAAATCTATGCACTCTCCCACCCTCTTCAACATTCGTGCAAATAACACCACCATCATCTCCCCATCTGACCACACCAAACTTCTAGGTGTGGAAATTGACAACAATCTCAGATTTGACCTCTACATATCCCTTACCATAAGAAAGTTCATAAAAAACTCTGGGCACTTTACAGAAACAAACAATACCTAATGAGGACAGCCAGGACTACTATTGCCAACTCCCAGTTAATCTCCACCTTACTCTACGCCTCTTGCATACCTACCAACCTTAGAAAGACTGACCTAAACAGACTAGAATCCTGCTACAATAAAACTGCAAAGTTTGCAACAGGCGTATCCTACCATAGCCACCACTGCAACTCAATTAGGGAACTTGATTGGCTTGAACTCCCTCAACTTCTTCACCTGAATCAACTATCATTTACTCACAAACTAATAAACCACCCCCATAAGATCTCATCACTTCAAAACCTACTCCAACCCTACTCTTCTTCTAGACCCCTAAGATCCAACAGCAAAAATCTACTTCTTACCACGAAACCCAAAAACTCAGCAGAAGTCTTATTCTCCTGTGCTATTTCTAAACTATAACCAAATTACCATCCAACAGTTTATTCAAAATCACTCTCAAGTCTCACCTAAAAATGCTCTGGCTCTGCCCTTGCTCCAACCTCAACTAACTGCACTCCCAGCCACTTAGTATAGCTTTATTTCTTTATATCTTATTATCAGCTTAATCCTTAGCAATCATTTAAATTGTCTGCTCAGTTTTAACAGTTTTGTACTCATTGCCTTTGATGTTGTTTGTTTTTACTGCTGTGCTGTGTACTCTGCATACCATGTTGTTTTACTGTAAAATCATCTACTATTGTAACATTTTCTATTGCATGATTTCTTACTGTACTTGTGGAGCTTTTCTCCCTGGGCCTCCACTGAAAAGGGACCTGTGACCAGTCAGAATTTCCCGGTAAACAAATGTAAATAAATAAACACATTAAGATGTAAATGCCCGAAGACCATATATTTCTCATCTCTTTGATTTGGCATAATGATCAGTTTTGTAATCAAAATTTGGACATGCCTGTCACAACATTTGTATAGCATGAAGTACTGGTGATTTCATTAAGTATATGATACCACTTACACTTTTGCTTTCACATGCATGTCAGATTAGTAATTTAGGTCCATTGAAAATGCTCTGTGTACAGCCCAGTTAAAATGTCTTCAGTATTTTAGCCAAACAGAAAAGCCCTAGAATGGCACTAGAAAGATTTGACAAACAGTGCATTTCCAATAACTGTGAACCATGGATCTCCATTTCATACCGGGAGTAGGTGATGGTGCAGCAAATATAAGTGTCCCACTGTCAGAAAGAAAGGGCTAGAACTAGGAAACAGTGAATGAGTCAAGTCTCCTGCTGTGAGCTGTCAATCAAAGCAACAATAGCTCAAATGACCTTTAGTACTTTGACAGCTAGGGAGGTGAAGTGTGAAGGGGGAGTGGAGATGAGTGGAAGAACTACAACTCAGGCATCACAAAAGAGTGCAAAATTAAGATCTCTGAAAAGCAGCAGTAGCAGTAAAAAGAACTTAGAAAGTCTGTTCTGTAGCTTTCTCTCGGTTTGTTTTCTTAAGTAGTCACTGAACAGCAGGAAATGTTAGTTCAAACTGACTGAAAGACGCCAGTGTATGCATGTAAAATCAATGCAGTCACAGCAGCTTTTGAACAAAGAAGCCTGTGTGATGTAATGTGTTAAAGGCAAACACTGCATTGTGGGATACCTGGAGGATTAGGAAGAATTTGAAATCTCTTCAATATGCTAGAACCCAAGTGGTCTGACTCAAATTACATATAAAAATATTTAAAAATCTCTAAATAGTCTCAGAGTGTGGTTAAAATATTGGAACATCGAAACATGATAAAATAAACATGTTTTTTCAGTCCGTGAGTGTGGTTCTCCTTTAAGGCCTGGATGGGGATTAGTTGCTGGACAGTGGCATATTAATACATTAAATGTCTTGTAGTCCACAAAGATAATTAGTTGGCTCATTTCAACTGCACATCTGTCCGACAGAAGCACATCTGGGAGTCTTGGGAAAGCTTTAATGCGCGTGCACATCATAACTTTAGCTCAGTTATTAGCAGTTTGGCAGCTACTACAACTGTTACTTATGAGTTTTTCGGTGTGAGGGAGCAGGTGAATACAGACAGAGCAGCTTTATGTTTGTAGGCATTACTGGAGCTGATTTTGGCAAGTCACACCAAAGTCATAAGTTGGCAATGTGAACAGAAACTGTTGACATTTGCCTCAGGCAAATTTCTGAATAAGTTTCTATAAACAGTCACTGATCTAATGCACAAACGCTGTAATCTAATCTTAGAACAAAGGAGAGTATGACAAGAACTTCAGAAAGTTCAATACCATACTTACATCAGAAAACAGATACTATCTCAATAATATTATTATCCCAAATATTGTACATGCTGCTGCTACACACACACACACACACACACACACACACACACACACACACACACACACACACACACACACGCACACACACCACTGCTTCTGCAAAATGGTGTGAGTAATTACCAAGCATAATACACATTTATATGGGGCAATAAAAAGTACAGCAACAATATAGTCCAGATAAGCAAGAGGTGGATTCATGCTACCAAATCTTTTCAGTTATTTTCTCACAGTAAACATGAGAGAAGTTCTACAGTGGCTGACTGAATCCTATTACTGAGTTTGTAAGCAAACTATACCCTCAAACATCTTTAGTACCCCATTCAAATCAAATTCACTAATGATATGACCTCATAAAACATATTAAAAACAAAGTTTACAGCGATAAATCTCAAAGGTTATGGTCAAGATAACTCAAACAAGTAAATAAAAAACTTCCCTAAGCTGTTCCTCACATATACGAGGAGCGCGCTCACCCATTCATAATGTAGAATTTGTTATCTGGGAGGAAGAGAGACTCAGACAGTGCAATCTGTTCTGCATCCACCAGAGAAGTATCTGGGACTTTCAATATATCAGGCAGAGTATGTGCAAGATTACTTCATCACTGGTACAGCATACCAATGTGAGAAACACAAATGAGAGACAAAAAAAGACAGAAGACACAAATGTGAAAAACAAAGAATGAAAGAATCACAAAATCTTCACAACTCCTCTTCCACCGTCAGTGAACTACAGCTATAAAACCCAGATCAAGCATCACCTGAATAGTGGTACTGTCAGGGAATGGGGTTTGGTAATACAATATGTTAGGTTAGTGTTCTAGGTATGGGAATGGGTGGGGTTAGGATTATGGTTAGGGCTTCACCCCCTGCACATCACCCTACTCGTGTGCTAACCCCAATGATAATCTTACATATTATATTACTAAAAACCCTTTCCCCAAACAGTACCACTAACCAAGACACAAGGACACAGAACACCCACACCACCATCGAGCAAAACACTAAATCTATCCATTACCTAACCGTAACCATCACAGACAGACTCTACTCGCTATAATGCAGGCTTGTACAGTTTCATATTCCTACATACATACACTATATAAAGTCTGAATTCAACCAAATGTGGTTCTCACAAATAAGCAGTTACACATTTATTTTCATCCTTTTTTGTCAATCCGTTGTATTTCTCACATTTTTACATTCTACCAACTGAATGACAAACACACACACACACACACACACACACACACACACACACACACACACACAGATATGGGTTTCATTTCATTGGTCAAGCGAGTGTGTTTGATCACCAACTGTTTAGTTGACGGTTTATGATCAACTAAACAGCTGGTCAACAGGTGTCTGAGACCAAATAATTCCCGGGGTAGGGAATATGCCCTTACCTGATGTTTGTGTGATCTTGGAGTTAGTATATATAATTAGCAGAGGGTGTAGCGGGCAGCACTCACCCCACATGGGGGGGAGCAGGGGGACTTGCCTTTTGCAAAAAATGTTTTATTTGTTTGGGGGGGTTGCATGCACTGAGGCGGTTTCAAAGCACATGCATAGCTGCTTGTCAACATGTGCAGTTTTGACATAAAGATGTCAATATTTAGCACGTCGACAATGGGTGTATTCGATGTATACAAATATAAGTATACATACATATACACACACACACACATATGTGTCTGTGTGTTATATATATATATATATATATATATATATATATATATACATATATCTATATAAAATACATACACATACATACTGCAACATGAAAAACCTGAAAAACTGTGCATGTGCCTTTTAGTGTCCTGCAGTATGGAGTGTGGGAATAATCTCATGGCAATTAACTACACAACAAGGTTTTAATTGTAAAGTAATGCTGAATATGAGGAGGCTGCCTGGAAGCAGCAAACCAGGACATTAGTTCCTCACCTGGAGGATCATATGAAGGGAGACCTTAGAACTCTAGGCTGATAACTCAGTAGGGGCTAAGCTGTGGAAATATCTTGTAAAAAGTGCCTGACTGTACAGCTGAAAACTCTCCCTGGTATAGGCCTGCAGCCTTGGAACTTTATTTTTCTCAAAAGACAGTCTGCGTCCTGGAGGAATTATGTACACTAACTTTTGTTAATAAGAAGTAATAAAAGACACTGTCTATTTTTTTTAATCAGAAAGCCAAATGGGATCTTATCTTATTCTACAGGACTGTGTGGATTGATGAATACACCTGTGTTTTTATATTGTCCTGCCTTCATTGTCCCCTTGGATTTACACAGGTGGTGTGTGCACAGACAGCTGGCCATCAGTATCCCCTGGGACTTACACAAGTGGTTTGTGCATGGACAGTTGTCCGTCAGTGTGTTCTTGGACTTACTTATGTGGTGCGTGTATGGAGAGTTGGCCAGGGACTCAGCAAATTTCAAATCTTCATAGTATGTCTGCTGCAAGTGCAAATAATCATATCTGAGCAACTAACTCCCTATGGTACTGTGATTGTTCTGTTCCTGCATAGTTAACTAGTATCCGCAACTATGAAGGAGGGGGTGTCATTAGCACCACAGGTAGTACACTCACCTTTTGGTGAAGAAGGCTGTGGGTTCCATTCCCACACCAGGTAGACAGATTGCTGACACTGAAATGCAGGGTGCAGCACTCCTAAGTGTGTCATCCTTTGGATGAGACATTAAACTGAGGCCCCATTTGCCTACGGTGGTGGGAGCTGAGGTGGATATAAAAGATCCCAATGCATCAAAAAGAGCAGGGGAAGTTCTCTGATGTCCTGGGCAAATGTCTCACAATAGTACAAGTACCACTTTGGATCTCCCCTGAAAAGAAGACACTAGCCTAATGGGGCTAATCCAGTCAAGAAAGGATAAATAAATAAATACAATAAACAAAACTGCAAACTCACCTGTGGTAACTGACCATGGGATGATGGAACTACAGCAACCACTAGTTGTGCTAACCCACGTATCTGCTACAGCAACCACTAGTTGCACTGACTCACAGAGCTGCTCCAGCAACCACTAGTTGTGCTGACCCATATATCTGCTACAGCAACCACTAGTTGTGCTGACCCACATAGGTGCTACAGCAACCACTACTTGTGCTGACCCACGTAGCTGCTACAGCAACCACTACTTGTGCTGACCCACGTAGCTGGTAAGGCCAGGACGGTGTTGTCTATGAAAAACCTAACAAGTAAGGATGACAAAGAGTCCTATCTGTTGGCATTCGTGTGCTACTTCACATAAGACATGCTGTAATCCCAGCTGACAGGAGAGGCACTAAAAATGTACATGACATGGGAAAACCTGAGAGCAGTAACTACGATAAACTTAAGAAAGCACTATTAAGTGCTTCTAAAGGGTAGGAAAAACTTCTAAGTCTGTCTGCTTAGACGTGTATATAATTAGGTATCTTATGGTTCCCATGATTGTTTGCCTAGTATTTCTCCTATGTTCCTACGAACTTTTGGTCAGGGTTGGTATAACTCTGGATGTGCATGCAGTAACATTTATATAAGTGGACATTTACTGTGGATAAACAGGTAGGTTCACAGATGGAAGGTTTAAAGCAAATTTTAAAGTTCTAGCTTGAATCTAACAGCTAGAGTAAAATAAAAGTGTTAGAAATTTTAGTAGCAGACGGATTACAAGAACTTTGCTTAGTAATATAAGAAAATGGGTATTGCAGAGCGATTTTATCTCTGAAAAGCATGCTTATTAGTGATAAACCATTTAAAACTGATTTGTCTGTTGCTAAGGTTAAAATTGCCACAAGAAATATAACTTCTGTGAAACAAAACAAGCAAGTATTGTGCTAATCTGTGAAATAAATGTGAGGGATGGGTCACACTGCTAAATTTTGTGCTGAAGACAGGGTTGCTGGCAGGCACATGAAAACTGAAAAACACGGTTTAGATGAAGTGGTTCCTACAAACTGCAATAGAATTACAGCTAAGATAACTGAGTCAGCCCCATGCCACTGTGTTAAAAACAAGCTAGTAAAATGTTCTGTATTTTTTGAAAGAATGGAGGTTCAAGGCTTACAGATTCTGACAGCATGATTTCCTTGTTAAATCACCACAGTATTTATGTATAAAATGAGATAAACAAAAAGTAGAGATAATACGTATTCATGGTGACAGAAAAGAATATCTACATACACATGCAGAAATTCGGACAGTTCTAGGAAAACTACTACATACTGCACCTTTAGTGGCTCACTACTGAAATGTCAACAAGTGAAATGCCAAGTGCCGACAAGCAGAATACAAGAGACCAAAAATCTAGAAAGAGAGTGAATCTCAAAGATCGTTACTCTGCTTTAAACTTCTTTTTTGAAGGGGCAAGCCCCCATACCTACTCTCTCTCTATCTATATATATATATATATATATATATATATATATATATATATATATATATATATATATATATATATATATATATATATATATATATATATATATATATATATATATATAGCATCTCGGACTTGGTATGTGTAAGTCCATTGTTTTGGCCATTCAGTCTGTATTTCAGAACTCGACTTTGTCATGGTATTTCAAATCATTACCCCTTTAACCCTCTGATTAAAGTCATGAATAATATTAGGAAAATACTTTCTCTATGTTTAAGATTGATGGAAAAAGTGAAAGAAAGGTGACTCCATATACAATGTGTGGCAAACTGATATACTTAAGAAAAAGGCAGAGCACCAGTTACAAGACAGTGACACACAAAGATATCCAGAACCAATATCAGTAAAATAGATGGCAAAGTAAGTACAAAAGGAGTTAGAATATGTTTGCTGTTTGGTAGTAAAAAGCAATCCTGCCTTTTTCAGAAGCAGCTCCAAGGACAAAGCAATGGAAATACAAAAATTGTAAGAGATGTCAGTATAGAAACTGAAGAGAAATTGATAGGAAACTCTGAACTAAAAGTAAGTTCAAGAAAGAAGTATAACACACAAAATTACAAGATGTGTTAGTACAAAGCAGACATGATAACAATAGAAAAGGAAAAGCACTTGAGTGAAGACCTTAAAAAAAAACAGAGTACATAAACGGAGATAAGAAATAGAGTGCAGAGTCCTGAGCCTAGTTACGCTAGTGTACTGCATGTAAAGGCAAACTCTGTACATCAGTTTATATAAGCCAAGAAAAAGTAAAACAATGATAAATGTTGTTCTGAGATGCTCTTTGCAGTGTGAAGGTTACACAGAGAAAGAAAAAAAAGTGAGACAACAGTAATCAGTCACACTAAAGTACAGGATGAGCAACCTCCAATAACAGAGAGCACCCAACAGGTCTCTACTGACAGAAGAGATAAAGCAGATATTTGCTGTTTAGTACTACCCTTTACATGGTAAGAAATAAGGGAAGTTGTAGTACCAGTTTTTTTTTCTTTTAGGGGAACAAAGCTACACCTTCCACCTCCAGGCAAGTTACTGAGGAAAGCAATCCAAATGTTAGTGAACTCAGAGATACACCACATAAACTTTAAGAATACACAATGCAAAAATTTAATTTAGGTATGGCAAGAGATAAAGTTATATGCTCACCATATGTTACATCTGTGTAGTCCATTTTGTTTCTTCCTCAACTGATGAGTCTCTGATCTGACTCTGCCTCTTCTTCCAGATCCTCAGATTCAAACTGTTGAGCTCCACCCTTTACCCATAATGGACATTAGCCTAACATATCTCAGATTGGGCCGCAAGTGTCCAATCTGAGATATGTTAGGCTAATGTCCATTAGCCTAACATATCTCAGATTGGACCACATGTGTCCACTGAAGAACTCTCATATGCAGGCGTGCCAACGGCACACGACTGATTGTGGCCGCCATGGAACCTAACGCCCTAAGCACTGCTGTGGTTCTGGGGACCTGTGCGTGAAGAATTTGTAAGACATGCGTTCTTAAACTGTGCATCCTGTCAGGGGTGAGAAAAACCTTCATTTGAAGAGTGTCCAAGTGTGCCCCAATAAAGTCCAGAATCTGAAATGGCTCTAGAGAAGATTTGTTCAGGTTGATGGCAATACCCAGATTGTTTGCTAACTGGATGCAGTAATCCCTGGCCTGACACAGTAGATGCTCTGAGGGGGCAGCAAAGATCCAATTGTCCTGGTGTGGGAAGACCTGAATGTCCTGGAGCCTCAGGTGAGCCGCTACAACCGCCATCACTTTGGTAAAAACCCTGGTGGCTGTGGTGAGACCAAAGGGGAGGGCTCTGAACTGACAGTGATTGGCTCCCAGACGGAAGCGAAGAAACCTCCGGGAGCGTCTGTCCATTTTGATGTCGTAGTACTCATCCTGGAAATCGATTGAGCACATCCAGTTTGTGGCCTGCAGAAAAAGCAAGATTGACTGAAGCATGATCATCCGGAAATTTGTCTTGGTTACTGACAGGTTCAATGTGGACAGATCCAAGATGGGCCTGAGGTCCCCCATTTTCTTCGGCACTAAGAACCTGGAGTAAACATCAGATCCGGACTGGCCTGGCCTGGGGGGACAGGTTGGATGACTCGTTTGTTGAGCAGCTTTCCTATTTCTAGCACTGCCTCCTCCAATTGCGCGGGTGGAACATCTGGGAGGAGTTTGTTTGGACAGGGATGTTCCTTGAATGTAATGAAATATCCTCTGGATATGATTTGTAACACCCAGTGATCTTTTGCAATGGACTTCCATGTCTTCAGGTGTAGCAGCAGGCGACCCCTGACTGCCTCCAGAGATGAGCAGTCAGGCAAACCCTCAGGGCTGCTGCCCGGGTCCCTCGAAAAGGGTTCTCGGGACCTAAAATTCCTAGGACCCCCTCTGCTTCTCAGGCGGCGTCTATTCTGACACCCTCTGCCTATAGAGAACAGAGAATCCTGAGCATCCCAGGAAAACGCCTGAGACTTTCAGAACCACACCCTCTTTGTTCCTCGCTGATTCCTGGAAAATGATCTTTAAGGAGAGGAAGAGTGGATCCCGATGTCAGACAGTGTCTTCCCATCTTTCTCGCTCTAGACCAGGGATCTCAAACTTAAATAACTACTGGATCTGTAGGAGGATTAGCAAACTCTGGCAAGGGCCACAATATCGAAGACACAAAGAAATGCAGGTACTGTAGATAAAAAAAAATAGTACATTCACTTCCCTCATCTATAATTATGTCGGTTTGTGGGGTACTTCAGGTCCAAAGGCCATGAGTTTGAGATCAATGCTCTAGACCAAATTCTCTTTCACCGACTTCCCGAAGAGGGAAGAACCATCATATGGGGTGTTGGTGAAAGACACCTTAAATGGCTCTGAAAAATGACACACCCGGAGCCAGGCATGACGTCTGATAGCAACGCCTGTCCCAGCCACCCTTGCAGCTCCCTCTGTAGCATGAGACAGCAGTCACATGGACGTGTTGGCAACCGCTTTTAGAGTGGCCAATCGAGCAGAGAAGGTCTTCTTGTCCTTTGCCGACATGGACTCTTGGGTAGACTGTGACCTCCTTGACTAAATCTCTGTGGAGTCTAATGACATGTGCCATATAGTTCAGCACTCTCACTGAGAAGGTCGCTGAAGCATATACTTGCGTCTCAAAATGGTCCGTAGCTCTTGATTCTCAATCAGGGGATGGACCATGGAGCTCTCCTGAGCAAACTCCTTCTTGGTGGCAGCCACCACCATCATCGCATCTACCAGGGACCCCTTGTTCCAATGCGTCTTGTCTGACGGGGGACTGAGCAATTTGTCGGGGTGCTTAGGGATGGGCTCTCCTGTGTCTGGCTCCTTCCAAGCCCTAGATGTTATTAAATCCACAAGTGGATCAGCAGGAGGGGATACCCAAGAGGTAGACGGGCCTGAGCCGAATGCCTCTAGGAACACCGACTCATCTGAGGTCAGTTTGTGGGCTGACCAGCCCCCCACCAAAGGAGACATCCTCAGGGGGTGACCTTGAGGAACCTTCCCCTTCATCCAAGTCCGTGTCTTTTGTGAGGGACTCTGGTGGAGAGTCCAAGTGCCTCCTCTTACACTTACATTTGTGGGGTACCCCCTCGGGGTGACTCTCCGAGGAGGACTCACAAACCACTTGATGTTCCACTGGAACTTCCTGGGGCATCGTGGCCACGGGCTGTCCCTGAGACGGCAAGACAGTCGGAACCACACTCACGACCAGGGGGAGTCCGAGGATGAAATGGTCGAAGGCCTCGACACCAAGAGAACCCCCTTCACCACATCGAATGCAGAGGGGGAGCAAACCTCTTGCGACGCACTGGTAGGTCCCTCCCCCTCTGACCCAATAGGGATGCTCCACTCTGAGCAGACAACACCCCTCGGATCAGACCCCAAGGATACAGCTCCGAGAGCCCAAATCCGACAAGCTCAAGGCAATGACTGGCATCGAGGTACATGTCACTGTTGGCACAAACCCCTCGACCCCAAGAGTCCTCAGATCCAAGAACTCTGAAACCACCGGTCAGATTGGAGAAGGAGTTATTGGTTGGAACAAAGGTTGCAAGGAGCCCCCTCCAGAGGGAGAGGGCACCAGCAAGACCCCCCATCTGGATCTGAGTGTGGATGAATTTCCCATCATCTTGTCCATCTCTGCTTTGCTTAAACTTCCGGTGGAGAGGGAGGACGCCACCAAAACTGGACGGGAGAGCCGGTGGGGAGAAGTCCTTTACTGGGGACCGGCAACGAATCTCCTCATGTTCAGGGGAGAACCTGGGGGAGTGAAGGTGAGGAGATCCTGGCCTAGTCACTGGCCTGATTTTCGGTCAGGGGACTGCTTGCGGGAATGGTCCTTTTTGGCCTTGTCCCCTTCCCCGGACCTCTTGACGGGAGTTTGAGTCCCAGAGGCTGGGGAAAAGGAAGTAGAAGCAGCAGCCAGTGCTATCCCTGCTGGAGAGGAAGGGATGGTAGTCCCTTAAGAGGGGAGTAATCCCTTCCAAAATCAGTTTGACCCACCTGTCCTCAAGTACTCTGGGGTTGAAACCAGAGCAAATAGGACAGGGGGACTTGAGGTGATCTGCACCAAGGCAAACCATGCACAGAGTGTGGCTATCCACTGGGGATAGCTTATGGCCACACTCTGTGCATTTTCTAAATCCTGCCTTAGGGGCTTCAGCCATACCCACACAGGCCCAAAAGGTGGAAACACACACACACACACACACACACACACACACACACACACACACACACACACACACACACACACACAAATGCACTCTCTCTGATAGAAAGGAAGGAGAGGAGAGAAAAGTGTTCTTTTTTTATATCCAACGCAGTCACAAGTGAGACAAAGGATGTCAGAAAGAAAATAGATGAAGTCAGAGAAAGAAAACCCAGAGAAAAGTTCACTTATGTGACCCTCTAACTTGGAGCTCATAAACCACGCTTGTAACGTCTATGGAGGCAAACGAGATCTGAAGAAAGAAGAGAGACAGGGGGAATTATGGGTAAGGGGAGGAGTCTGGAGCTGAGATCCATAGCTGGAAAATGTGGCTGTGTCAGATCTGATGTTGATCCAAAACCCACAGGTTGAAGATCAATTGAAATAAACTACTTAAGATCCAAAGTTGTCTATGTACATCCAAAAGATGGAGCATGTACTCTCACTTGTTTGAAAAATTTGATAAGAAAACCGGGACAATAATGCCCTGGCTGATATTAGACTCAGAAGCTACCTTAAGCAAAAAAGACAGGTTGGTCTGTAAAGAAACCCTGTCTTTGTGGAAAACCAGGTGAGCATGTTTGGAAAATAGAGCATGGAGTTCAGATACTCATCCAGCTGATGTAATAGTGATTAGAAAAATGGTTTTCCAAGACAAAAACTTGAGGTCTGACATGAATGAGGGTTTAAAGGGGTCTTGGGTCAGAGCATGAAACAAAATAGTTAAATCCTAAGGAGGAGTAGAATCCTTTAGTGGAGGTCTAAGTAAAAAAGTTCCTTTAAGAAAGGCACTGCATAATTTAGAAGAAGCTAAAGAAGAATCATTTTCACCTAGATGAAAGTTTGAAATGGCAGCCAACTGGAACTTAATAGTAGAAAAGCTTGCCCCTTTATTGAAAAATGAAGGTAAAAAATCATATACATCTGGTTCAGGGGCAGAAAAAGGGGTCCATATCCCTCTTAAGGTCCCAGACCACAAATCTCTTCCATTTATTTTTGTAAATCTTTCTAATAGTACCCTTATGAAAAGATAAAATATAGCAGACCAGGGAGGAGAGCCTAGGCTGTCTAGCAATCAGTGGAACTGTAGAAACTGTGTGCTTAGTTTGAGGCCTGTTAAGTCTGGATGAGTCATACTTGCAGGTGAGGCAAGAGGTCTGGATTGGGATCCAGTAACCATGGCAGATGTAGAAGATGAGGCCAGAGGAACAGGAACCAAATATGAAAAGGCAAAAAAAAGTGCAATGAGGATAACTGCGCTTTTCTACCAGTAAGCTTTCAGTATAAATTTGGGGATGAGAGGTAATGGGTGGAGGGATAAGCACAGAGAATACCAGAGAGCAAGTCATGGACTAGAGTATATCTTGGTGACCCCCTTTTGGAGAGATAAGGGCAAAGAACCTGCTGCACTTGTTGAGGGGAAAGACAAAATGGTCGCAGCATGGCTGGCCCATCGACAGAAAATTATCTCCTCCACCTTGATACTGAGAGACCACTTGTGAGGAATCAGAATGGGCCTGTTCAGTTTGTCTACAATTATGGTGGCTTCCCAGGAATGTGCTTTGCTATGACAAAGCGGCCAGAAGAGATCACCCATTGCCACACTCTCACTGCTTCTCGACATTGTTAATATGATCTAATTCCTCTCTTTGTTGATGTTCCAAACTACAGATATATTGTCCATCTGAACATCAGTCATCTCAGATGGGAGAACATCTTGAAAGACCTGGAATACTAGGAGGACTGCTCTCATTTCCAGGCCACTGATCTGCATGTTGGCCTCTTCTGGTGACCACTTAACTTGGACCATCCTTCCCAAGCAAAGCCCCCCACCCCAGGTAGGAGGCATCAGTGGTCATCGTGGGAATGGGTAGGGGAAGAATAAATGGATGCCCTTTAAAAACGTTGTCAGAGTGAAGCCACCAAAGAAGATATTTTTTTGCAAGATTGAGCGATCTTGACGGGCAGATAAAGGTTGTTGAAGAATAGACCACCATTGTACTGATGAGTCCATTGCAGAATCCACATGTGAAACCTTGTTAAAGGAACAAGAGTGATAGCCACTGACATGCACCCCAAGGCTTAAGATTAGATATGTTGACAGAGACGTGCATGACATCAATTTTGTGACCTGGAATCTGAGTGTCTGAACTTGTGCAGGTGGAATACAGGATATCAGTGTGACCATGTTTTGATGAGCACCTATGAACTCCAGACTCTGCGGAGGTGTTAAGTTGATATTGCTTTAATTGATGGTGATGCCTAGATGAAGACACAACTGGAGTACATAGTCTCTTGCCTGTAGATGTAAATGCCATGATGGAGAAGTTAGGAGCCAGGTGTCTAGGTATGAAAACCCTCTGAATCCCAGCAGTCATAGCTGAGCTGCTACCATCGCCATGCATTTGGGGAACACCTGGGGGATTGTGGTGAGGCCAAAGGTCAGTGCTCTGAACCGGCAATGACTGGCTTCTAGCTGGAAGTGCCATTACCTCTTGAAGTGCCTGGGTCTTCTTTGGCACAAAGAAGAATCCTGAGTAAGTCACAAGATCCTGTCTGGTCTAGGGGGACCTCAAGGATGACCCTTTTTGATTTGCTTTTCTAATACTACCATCTCCCTCCAACTTTGTGGAACACTGGGGATTATTTTCTTTCTTGTTGGAGAAATTTGGGAAAATGGTATGATATAACCTCCGGATACAATTCTCTGCACCCAAGAACCTTTGGTGATGGATGCCCAGGCTTTGTGGTGCAGAAGCAAATGACCCCCAACTGCCTCCAAAGAGCAACAGTTAGGCTGTCTTTCAGGAGTGCTGGTAGGGTTTATCTAAGAAGGAATCTGGGAAACCCTAGTTCTGTGGGTCACCTCTGCGGCAGGGATGGCGTCTTCCATTAGGTTCCCCCCCCCCTAACTCTAGGAGAAATATCTCCTTGCGAGTCTTGGAAAGGACCCTGGGATTTGCAGAACAATATCCTTCTACCTCCTTGTGGATGCTTTAGTAATACATTGAAGTATGGCCAGTTGTGAAGAGACTCTATTCTGGTACTCCACAGACATGGACCCAGAAAGAGATTTGGAGAGTCAAACCTCTTTGCAGTCTCATGAAATGTGTAAAGTAATTCAATGACTGCAGAGCAAAGGTTGCTGAAGCATAAATGTGCTTACTGAATCTGTCCAAGGCCCCAAATTCCTTGTTAGGGGACCGGACAGAAGAGGTCTGCTCTGCAAACTCTTTCTTAGTGGCTGCTACCACAACCTCTCCTTCTGGGGGGGGGGGGTAGAAATTTATATGGATGCTTAGGGAAGAGCGCCACAGTAACTGGTTCCTTCCTTGTCCAGTGAGATACAAGATCTATAAATTCATCAGTGGGGGAGTCACCCAAGACATATCTGGGCCAGACCACACTGACTCCTCTTGGGAAGCAGTATAAGACTAACCCACCTTTTTACTTTTAGGAGGTCAAGAACGTCTCTAAAGGAGATGTCTTCAGGTGGAGATCTGAGTGATCCTTCCCCTACATCAAAATCGATGTCCTCAGTGGGAGAACTTAAGTGTCTCCTTTTACACATTCTCTTCCGAGGGACTTCATCAGTGGGATGGTGTGGTAAGATATCAGAAGTGATTGGGACGTCCTGGGGGACTGACTAGAGACCTGAACGGGCTGGTTGTCCCAAGGGAAAAGAAGATCAAAGCTCACAGCAAAGATCCAAAGGTAGCAGAGTGATATGATCTGAGGTGGTTAGGGATTTCCTTTCTATGGGTAAAGAGAAAGCCCTATCCACAATCCCAAAAGCAGAGTGCCTAGGGGAGACCAATATCAGCTTGAAGATGGAGTCAGACCTCAGCTGTCCAGAGTTGAAGCTCCGAGGGTCAGGGATGGCTCAGATAACTTTGGAGGTGACCCTGGTCCCTCAGATCTGGTGCCTATGCTTCAGTTCCAAAAATCTTCCTGCTTCAAAAGACTTGGAGCTGGATTGTTCAGGGAAGTGACTGGAGTCGAATAACGAACTTTCTTTAGATTCACTGATGATGCCCCCCAGGGATCTTTGATCTATGGGCTCTGAAACAGCAGGTCTGATCAGAAAAGGAGAAACTAAAGGAGGACCAGTCACAGCAAGGCTCACTGATCCAGTGGGAGACAGAGATGGAATTAACCCCATCTGGATCTCAGCTCTGAGGAATTTCCTCATCATCATATAAACTTCAGCCTCGGGCAAACTCCTGGAAGACCTGAGAGGGGATCTAGTGGATGATAGCTTCAAGTGCTTGCAAGGAGACTCCTACAAAATTGAAGGGAGCCAAAAATGTATCGGATCTGGTAAATGAAGAGGCGATTGAATCTTAGGCAATTCTGATTTTGGAGAAGTAGGATCTGAAGTTGTTGGATCAGACTTCTTTGATATCTTTGGAGGTGACTCTTTGAAAGGAGCTGAAGACATTGTAGGATCCAGAGATTTCTTTCTAGACTCTTTGCCCTTGGGAGCTGAGTTGCGCTTCCCTTTATCAGATTTTTTTTTAGGGGATTTGAGCCCCAACTGGAGTAGAGAAAGAAGGGGAAGGAGGAAGACCCTTCAAAGTAAGTTTGTTGCATCTATCTGTGAATGTCCTGGAGATGAATTTGGCACAAATTGAATAATCTGCATCTAAATGGCAGCATCCAAACAATAGACGCATTCCCTGTGGGCATCTGAATTAGGTAATTTGTGTCCACAGCAGATGCATTTTTTGAAGCCAACTGGTTTTATCAGACATCTTAGAGTATATCTATAAAAAAGGGGATGCCCAAAAATAAATAACTACAAGTATGGACAATTTTGGAAAGGCAAGAAATGCTACCAACAATGGTAGTCAAAAATAGCCTAAAAAGAGCGAGGAAAGGATAACGAAAGGAAAGCCGCAGTACCAGAAATGGTACTGGGAGAAAAACGGAGGTCTCGGTAAAAGTCTGCGAAGAACAGAAAAAAAGGACTTGACTAAAGAAAGAAAATTACTGCAATAAAGGGAGGAAGGTGACAGAAATCCAGCTGATAGCGTATTGGAGGAAAAAAATTGAAAAACTCACCGTTTTAACCCAGTAAAAGCACTAATAGATTGAGAGTGAGAGGAACTCATCTGTAGTGACATGGTGGCAAATGAGATCTGACGTATGCTAGGCTGGAGGTGCATTACAGGTAAAGGGAGGAGCTGAAGAGTTTGGATCCAAGGATCTGGAAGTGGGCGAGTCAGATCTCAGATCAGTCAGTTGAGGAATGAAGAAAAATGACAACATCAGATCTAATGTTATAGGGGAAGATGGGGATCATCACACCCCTACTTTGAGTTACATGATAATTAAGGGAAGGAAGAAAGTCTGCATCTATTATTAGCAGCAAAAACTTGTAGGACACCAGTAATGAAGCTAACCTACAGACAAAGGTAAGCAGGACACCCTGGGATGGGCAAAACTAAGGCAAGGGTGTTAACCAGGCTTTACTGACCAGGAATAACAAAATAAATAGAAAATTTCCCTGCTTCTTGTCCGGAATATCAGAAAACTCCACCTCATCCAGGATATAAAACTTCATTGACTCTAGTGCATAGCAAAGAACTACCATTTGAATATGCTGCTGTGGATGCCCTGGGGCTACTAGTAAAATCTAGAAATGACTATCAGTATATTCTAGTAAAACTGGACTATGCTCCCAAATGTTCACAAGCAGTGCTATTACACAAAGGTAATGCTAATGCTATTATTGGGAAACTTGGACTGTTAATACAGAGTGGGTATGCCTTAGGAAGTACTTACTGGACAAGTCACTCTCTTTATGTCAAGGGTAATGCATCAGTTATGTCAGAACTTTACAGTTCAACATCTGAAGATGTCAGTCTTCTATCCACAGACTGATGGGTTAGAAGAGAAGTTTAATAAAACACTGAAGCACATGTTAAGGAAAGTCACTGATGTAGATGGAGAACTGGGACCAGGTGTTACCTGTCTTACTGTCTGCAATTAAGAAAGGTGCCACAAGCTTCAAATGGGTTTAATCCCATTGCAGTGACAGTCCAGTCAAGGCTAACCTGTGGATACACCTTGTGGAAGTACATCTTTCTACTACAGTTGACAACTGGCCTTTGGATAGACTTAAAGCCTTGGATATTTATTTTTCCAAACGGTAGTTTGTATCCTGGTCGGTATATTAGACTGAATATTGCTAATGAGAAGTAACTAAATGTACTGTGTTTATTTTGCTTCAGTGTGGATGCTAAGTTGGCCATTATTTTGTTCTACTGGATTTTGTGGATTACTGAATACAATTGTTTTTATAAAGCCCTGAATTCAGAAGCTCCTTGGATTTACAATGCCTATGTACATCAAACACATACAGCAAGAGACTGACAAAGACCAATTCTTACATTATCGTCAAAAATTCACCTTCCTCAGTGCTGCATCTCAGTCAAAAATAGCTATTATGTGAAGATTAGAAATAATTCAGCTAACAAGTACAGCAAGAAATAGTCAAATAAGTAACAAATGCTCAGTCTTGAAAAAGGGACACAGTAAAACATGAGCTCAGAGAAATCCCCCCTACATAACTTTGGGGGATAAGTTATAGGAGTTTGGAGAAGTAGAGAACCTTGCCCATAGTTCCAACAACAACTCTCTTCATGGTAGATGAATGAATTCCAGCTGTCTGTCAATATTTTTAAATTACAGAAAGACAGCTCGCTAAAAGTTCTACATCTCATTCTGTTTTCACATCAAAAGGCATGGCATTACATGGGAAAAAAAGTGTTTTTTGGGGGGTGAAATGGAGTTCCCTGCATCACCCATGAGATGAAAGTGTTACACACATCCCCTGCACATCTATGCAAATTACAAGCTGATAATATGAATACTATGACAGACAAAGGGCGACAGTCCCATATATAGGTTTGGGACTGCTCCCATCTACACATATTGCACTTTAATTACACATAGTGCTTCTTCACCACTTAGGACAGTCAAGGAGAGAAAAATGATTACCTATGTGACTATAAGAGGTACTGCCAGCTATGCCAGGAGAAGTAGGGTAGTGGATGTGTAACATATGCCAGCACAGCTTGCTGGAATTTCTGTAAAGAATTATAAGTCATTTGTATATCAAACTAATTTGTATAGATACCTGTGCTTAAAATGTATTTATAAAGTTGCCCATGTTAAAAATGTATCAGCAGTGTGCTCTGCTCGACAGAAAAGAAATGTATATGCATTACTGTAACTGTTTAAATGTATATATTGTAACAGAAGATACTGGAAGAGAAGCTAATGTCAATCTACCTGACTTTGAGAAATATTAAGAAAATTAAATTACTGGGCCTAGGCCATAGAGATGTCATCTCACAGTTTTGAATGCAGCCTGAGACAAAGTCTGTACTTGACCCCGAGGAAAGCAATCACAGGGGCCAAGCACTTTGTGTATACCCTTGGGGCAGTTGAAACTCCAAAAGGCAAGGGAGAGGACTGAAAGTGCAAAGAAGCCACACAGAAACGTAAACATTTCCTGTAAAGAGGATGGATAGGTTTGTGAAGACAGTCATCCTTGATGTATAAATAAGCCATGTAAGACTGAGTAGGAATCAAAGGAAACAAAGTCTGTAAAGATAGCATGCGGAAAGTTGGTACTTTTAGGAAAGTGTTTAAGTGGGATAGGTCCAGAATTGATCTCTAAGGACCATCCTTTCTGGGTACAAGAAACATTCTTGAGTAAAACCCCCTGCCTTTCTGGTCCATTGGCACATGTTGAATTGTGCCTTGAGAAAGTAATTCCCTTAGAACTGGTTTGTAGGGGACTGTGGAACACTCATGAAAGGAGGATGATTTTCCAAGTCATGAAATATCCTTGTTGGATAACAGAAAGAACCCTAGAAACCTGAGTTATACTTGCCAAAGTTGGAAAAGAAATGGATAGACAAAGACATAGAGGAGTAAGACTTGGAAGAGGTTGGCAGTCACAGAATATGTGGCCTGGCTGGAAAGGGCTGCTGGGATGAAGGGCCAGAACCAGTAGTCTTTGACTGTGGGGGGTTTCTTGCAGCCTTTTTAGATCTGGAAGAAGAAGCAGACGAAGAAGATGGGAGCGTCTGTTTCCTAACAAAGGAAGTCTCAGTGGGAAAATTTCTGTGGAATTTTGGAACAGAAGACAGAAATTATTGAAGTTCCTTTCCCTTCTCCTGTAAAGACAAATAAACCTGCAGCTGCAGAACCACAAACAGCAGAGTTATCTAGAGGTGCATCTATCAATTTTGCTTCGATATCGCCTGGCAAAGGTTGAAGCCTCAACCAAGAGTGCCTTCTAAGGACAGGGCCAGAAGCAGCTGCTCTAGAGCTTCAACTGCATCATAAATGCATTTAATCGAGTGTCTAGCCACTTACGAAGAAGCTGCTAATAGAGATTTTTTAGGTCAGAGTCTGGAAGCTGCGAAAGAACTTGAGAGGCCTGTGAAAGCAGGGCCAATGAATATCTGGACGTGTACTTGATAGTTTATAGCTCTGATAGCCAAAGTGGAAGAAGTCTAAATTTTCTTTCATAATCTTACTCTCCTTATGTGAAGGAAGAAGCTTTGAAGAAGGGGACAACTTACAGGACCTGTCTAAAGCAATGGATACCAGAAGCTGGATTAGATGAAGGACACATATACAGGAATTTCCAGTCAGCAGGTACCTTGTAGAACCTATCTGGCCTTTAAGGAGCAGGACCCTGTAAATCAGGGGTCTAGAAGTAGGTGAAAAAGTGTCCAAAAATGCTGGCAAAACAGAAGGCACAAGAGAAGGAGTTTCAGTTTGTAAAAGGTCATAATACTTTTTTTGCTCTTCTGAGATCTGTGAGCAGTCCCATCTAAAAAAAAAATCCTCTCATTTTGTTACTGGTCTCTCCAAAATAAATCTCTTCTACCAGAGAATCTGCCCCATTGGACTCCTCATCTTGAGAAACATATTCTAAAGGGGAAGTAAGATGTGTAGAGTATGCCAAGGAATCCTCATCAGAGGAAGAAGCATCATCAGTTAATTCTTGTTCCCTAACCTTTTTAACAGGAGGGGATGTGAAAGAAGGAACAAAAACATCAGTGGAAGGCTTCAGGTCCATCACAGCCTTAATCAGCCCCTGAAAAAAATGTTTCCCAGTTGGACTGTGGAGAAGGGGACTGAGAATGTTTGGTTTTCTGTTTTGTCTTGACATGCATTTCTGCATGATGAGTTGAAGAACTTGACATAGGCTTGGCTTCTGTGGTTGACTCTGGAATATGCTCCCTAGCTAGAGTAAGAGATATGTCCCTGGGATCTTCAAGCACAATAAGCCATGGTTCCCCTTGTCCAGCCAAAATGGATGTCTATACTGCCTCTGAGGATGTCCTAAGGTCGGGTTCTTTAACGACTTCCGATGAGGTACCTGCCGATGTACCAGACCAAACTTCTGAGCGTAACTCCGGGTCTTCACTAACCTCAAGGGATACGTCAGTGGAGAGAGGCAGAGCTGAAGATGATTCAGGCCTAGGTTTATTAACTTTCACCTTCAAAATCGCCTCAGCCGAAGGACCCATGGAACACTCCATAACGTCTTTAGATAGTCTATTAAGTCGTTGATTCTTAAAGAAAAGATTCAAAGCCAAAGGTTGGTTTTGCAATGTACTTGGGACAAAGACCTGACAAATGGAATAAGAACGATGGTTGTGATTGGGACCTAGACAGAAAAGTCAAAGATCGTTGTAGGCCTTATATGAAATTTGCCTTCAACACACAGACTTGCCCTTTCTGGATGACATGGACCAAGCAAAGGCAGTAGAAAGAAAGAAATCCCCAACGGGGCACTTATCTGAAACTTGGCAGTAACCAATGGAATCAGGCAGCAGACTAATGCACAAGTCAAGCGTTCTGAATGGTGGCAGAAAAGTTCTGAGGATTCTACATGTGGACACCATTTTATGCTGATGTTCCAGTACATATGTGCAATATCTCACATATCTGCAGCAGCTTAAAGCTGCTGAATGCTAGCCAGATGTCGGGTCACTTGAGAAGAGGACTTCCCATATGTTAAGAATACTCCAACAATGAAAAGAAGGACATCTACACTAGTCTGTTGTCTGTGAGTGGATTCAAGAAGGGATCATATGAGCCCAGATTCTGGAAATAAATTTACAATCACATATAAATTCCATTAATCCCTGTTATAAAGGTTATAGACAGATAAAATTAAGTTAAGACCCCAGCAATGTCTGTTATACTTCAGAGACCATTATCGTCACTAAAAAAGCAAAATATACCTGCAATTGCTGAATTTCATTTAATCTGAATGCAAGTATAAGTCATTACAGCAGAGTGAAAGGCTATCATGGGTACTGCTATGGAATAAATTATTCACAAACAATGTATTACACAGCTATATAACCATCATGAACAAAACCACCCTTATACCCTGCAGAATGCAGCTCTGGTTTTTCCTTCCTTGTCGTGGATGCCCTGCTAGACAAAATCTAAAGCAATGTGGTTTACTATATATATGGCATTTTATTGATGAAAAGCAACATCTCTGTACTATTTCTTAAGTGGTACCTACATTTCTACACTGCTAGGCATTCAGATTGAAAACAATCATTTCACAATTATTCCGGGGCCAGCCATTCGGCGATGTAAACAGTGGCCCTAAGTAATTTTGTCAAAATGACTAATGTTGAAGTGACACCACAAGAAACAGGGGGTTGATAAGTATTTTAAACATTATAAGCAGATCATTTGTTTGTTATAAAATTGTGTAACATAGGTGGAACAGTGTTATGGGGGGATTTGTATTACTGCCTTAGAGCTCTTGGTTCCCCAGTTCGGTTCTTGACTTGGGTCCCTTCTGTGTGGAGTCTGCACCTTCCCCATAAATACAACAAATACATATGATCATCCTTGACAAAAACACTCTGTGAACACCAAATTCACTGGCACCTACAGAATAGACAACTGGTTATCTGCAGAGCAAAACAAAACATAGCCACTGTTTTTTTTTTATTTGTGGGGACAAGCCTTCTTTATGTCATCGGACTTTAGTATTCCAACTCTAAGGCTAGATAATGGCAAGGAAAGTGAAATTCCTAGGAGTACTAATAATGGTCAAAACGTCTTTTTCTAAAATGAAATACACAGTTCTAATGTTTATTGCACAAGACAACTTGTGCACAATTTCTTTAACATCAGAGATGCTTCAAAAGATGAGAGCGTCTTTGCACAGCAAATGTGATGCCTCCAAACTTGAAAGCATGGGAGCAATCCGGGGTTCCTGGAAAGATACTTTTCATTTGTACCTTAAAATAGTTCACTACGTGTGTGTGTGTGTGTGTGTGTGTTTCCAGTTTTTCCACCGTAAAGCTGGTTAATTAATTCTAATGGGGGTGGTCAACATAAAAATGTTATCTAGCAGCAGTACTTGTATCTTGCTTTGCAATTTTAAAGTAAAACTTAATTTAAGAAACCAGACTAGCAGATAAGAAACTGTTAGAAGATATTACTCTTTAAAGTGCTTTAAGTAGAAAGGCACAAACAGGTTTTTTTTTTTTTGGTTTTATGATTCATGGTATTCATGGATTCATGGGATTCACTGCTATTTAAAAAAGTAAAGCTGCAATTATGAACAAATTACACAGCAATTCACAGAAACTTTCATCAGACGGTAAGGGAAACAATGAGAGAGAAATGCATAAATTCACAGAAACAAACACCCTGATGCCAGATAAGGGTCAAATGGCTATTCTGCTTTGCCAAGTTCCTGACCAGTGAGATAAAACTGTAAATGTTTCTTAAAAACAACTTCTTTTTCCCACACCTTATAAAAAACATATTATTGAACTCACCATTTCTGGAACTGACAGCTATTATAAATGATCGCTACAATTGTTCATCAATCTCTGCGAATAAACTGTACTTATTTTTCCACAATTTTTTCTTTCTGAAAGATTCTGTTGAGTAGCTTATGAAAGTACTTAGAAGCTCATGCCTGAACAAGTATAGATGAATAAAGGTCTGAATATGACTCATATGACCCTAATTTGACTAGCAGCTTGTGTGCTTAACAGCACAGGCTTGGCAGGATAGCCTTGTTCATCCTTGGAAGGAGGAAGGTAGTTCATGGTTGGCTTAGATATGGCTCCAGGCAAAATTAAAAGCTTTACCTGCAACAACGAGCCACTGCAGGAAGGATGTGAGCTGTGGCAACCTTAGTAAGTCATCGTATGTCTTGCTACCACATGCAAAGTAGTATGCATGCTTGTATGCATAGGGCGCAGAAGCACATGCAGTCTCTGTGGTGATGCAGTCATGTCAGCACCAAGGATTGTGGTCACAGCCATAATAAAATTTATCAGTTACTGGGATGCCAGCAAAAGTGCAAAAAATTACATGGCTACCTATATAACAACAGTATGTCCTGGGCATGTCCCTCATATGGGTACATGAATGAACAAAGCCTAATCATCAGGCTAGCTTGATGGTTAGCAGGCACAGGGGGTAATAAGGAGACAGGAGAGTAAAAAGGAGAGGTTTTTGGCCCAAAAGATTAATGAGTTCATATTTTTCAAAGTGTTTTTAAGATGATGGTAGAAGCTGAGTGACATCAAGCCAGACTCCAAGGTACCTGAAGGTGTTAACCTGCTCGATGGCATTGTTAAGGCGATGAAGAAGAAGAAATGAGATAGGGTTCTTTTGCCTTTTAGTGGAGGTTCAGAACACCATGGTTTTAGCTTTTGAGGAGTTAAGGAATATTTTTTTGCTACTGAGTCAGTTAATTAGAGATAGGAAATCTTTTTTCATATCATGTTGAACTGAGTGAGCTGTGTGGTTGGAGGGGCATACAACTGTCATCGGCGTATATCAAGATTGAAAACTGGCGAAGGTTGAATGTAAGTTTATTAAATGGTAAAAAGAAGGGAAGCCAATATGGAGCGTTGAGGAACTCCTTTAAGTAAGGGGGTTGTGGATGATGTACTGCTGTTAAAATTCTCCAAGAAATGTTGGTTTGATAGGCAGTTCTGGAACTATTGAATAGCATCAGGGTTAATTCCAAAGTCAGGGAGGTGATTAAATAAGATTTTTGGAGAGAGGTTAAATTTGTGCTGTTTTCCATACACTGGGCACATGGTTTTAAATCATACAAAGGATGCAGACAGCTAGCAGAGGAGGAACAATGTGCTCCCTACATTGCAATATGAATAGGGGAAGAGGGTGTCTCTCCCTACAAGCAAGTCACATTGTAGGATTTCTAGGAGAGCCGTAATATCTTTGGTTACATTTTTTTAAGTAGAAGAGGGAAGTACAAGGGGGTGGAGCTGGAGAGGTTGAATGAGGGAGTTAAGTATTTGAGCTGATGGGAATGGAGGAAGGAGAAGTGAGTACTAAAGTCTGAGGATGAGAGAGAAGAGGAACAGTGAGCAGTGGGAGGACGTTTATGACTTAACCGGTTGACTTCTGCCCAGAACTGTTTATGGGAGTAAAAAAGGTTTGCTTTATGTGTTCTCATATGATGGCTCTTGTGATGTCAAATTGCTTTTTGGACAAATTTCTGAGTAGGGTGTAATGTTGTCTGCAAGTACTTGGGTCAGACATCCAGGAATGCTATGTTTTGTCTGTCAGAGACACAACAGTTTTTAGTTTGTAAGTGAAGCAGGTGTTTTTCATGGGCTTTTACGATCTTGTGACTAGGGAAGAATAATTCTTGAAAGTTATAGAAAAGTTGGGTAAAGAACTGAGCAACACTGAGTAGAGTACAAGGTCTCAGATGAGAGAGGACAGATATGCCTTTAGTTTGGTAAAGTTTACATGTGACTTATGTTGGAATGTAATAAGTTTTGGAGGGGACTTTTTGCAATCAAGGTGGATGTTGAAACTTATACAACAGTGATCGGTTAGGTTAGGAAGGTGAATAAAGATATGAGAAATAAGTGAGGAGTTGCCTGTGATTATAAGACCAAGCAGTGAGTAATGTGATAAGGACGGATTGGGCCTGCGGGGGGGG
Source organism: Protopterus annectens (assembly GCF_019279795.1). Taxonomy (NCBI): domain Eukaryota; kingdom Metazoa; phylum Chordata; order Ceratodontiformes; family Protopteridae; genus Protopterus; species Protopterus annectens. The sequence goes on along the minus strand of NC_056749.1, from coordinate 674,183,532 downwards.
GGGGGGTTGAGAGTCAAGTTGTGTGAGATTAAATACACTGAGAAGTTCAAGTCTGCCGTTTTGTCAGGGGCCAAGGAGGTTGAGGTTAAAGTCACTTAGAAGAATAAGATTTTTGATGATCTAAACAGATGAGGTTAAGTCCTTGAGAAGGTTATTAAGCCTTTGTAATGAATCAGGAAGAGGGAGACAGACAACAGCTACAAGAGTCAGCATTAAATGGAGAGTGGACTTGGGTTAGTAACCAATCTGGAAAGGAATCTAAGGAGGCATTACTTTGAGCAAGGAGTTGTATGTTAATGTCCAACTTGAAGAGAAGTAGAGTACCTCCTCCTTGCCTTTATCCTGGCCTGTCATCAAAAAAGTAATCACTGCCTGGGAAGAAGTGGTAAATAGTTGGATCTAATGGCTTAAGCCAGGATTTTGGAATAGCAATTATTTGAGGATTGTGACTAGAGACAGGAGAGGTTAGTCGGTCTATTTTATTTCTAATGCTTTGTGAATTAATAAAGGACAAGGTGTTTTAGCCTGGATTTGACTAAACGCTAATATGTAAATTAAGAGGGAGGATTAGATTACGGCTGTGAATTTTATAAGGAATATTTGAAGTTTTAGTGGTCATTTAATGTTAGATGGATGTCATTTGTAATGGCACAACTGTACATGTATGGAATGGCATAATAATTCTATAGGACAGCAGTGCAGAGGGGTTTGTAGTAAAGTGTAGAGTAAAGAGGAAGTTGTAGTGACCACAATGACTTTAGGGAAAACTGAAATACATTTATTTGAGGTGAAGAGGTTTGACAGTGGTGAGTGCTTGAATGAGATGGGCAATATTAGGAAGAAGCAAAAGATGAAGAAACATTTTATTTTACATTTTTTCATCAATAAATATAATGGTATCTGGAAATTCAGTATGTGTGTGGGGAACAGGCTAAGAAAATGAATGAGTTGAATGAGTCGGAGGCTGGGGAAATGAGGATGAGAATGGAGAGAAGTGGGCAGAAAAGCATGCTTTGTGTGATTCAATCTGTTTGCTCAAGCTCAGAAAACCCAGGGCCAATCAGAGTTGCCAGCTCTCTTGCAGCCAGATAAACAAGATTAATATAACAAAAAACAGAGCACAATCAGAGTGTGTGTTAGACTATATTATTACTTAACTTTCGTGGACAATAATTATAATACAATATCAAGAAGTGAGATTTGGATTGTTTTGAGAGCCACTTTGTCTTGGAAGGTAATAGTGTTGAAGGTGAAGATAATTGTTGATTAAGTGTCTTATTTTATTACACAAGGTCTGTAGTGCTGTGTTTTTGTTAGATGAGATGGCAAACAAGGGTAAGCCATATTCAAGTTGTGCAAGTAAGATGCCTTTCTCAATGGCTGCCTATAATGAAAATAATTGATATACTTTCAGAAAAGTAGGTAGTTACTTTTATATCTACATTTTTAATATGCTGCTGAAAGTTAAAGATTCGTCAAGTCAGATGCCTAGGAATCTGAACGAATTGGTGGTGTCCATGAAGTTGTAATGCTCGTCCAAATGACTGAGGGAGTTGGGAGCTTTGTAAAGCCTTTTTTTATTATCAAAGAACATACCCTTGTTTTTTTGAGGGGTTAAGTAGAAGCTTTTCAGAGGAGAGCTGGTGGTTTTAGGTCCAGAATGCCAGCTTGTATTTGGCTTTGGATTTCTTGTTGTGTCAGGATGGATCTGTAGATAACCATGTAATTGACATACAAGAGAAGTTGCAACTTGGGTAGGTCAAGGAGTAGTTTATTTAAAGAAAAAGAAAAGAGTATGGGGAATGTGTTGATCCCTGTGGTGCATCTGAATGGAGTGTAGGTAGTATTTGACAGAGATGAGCCAATTTTCACATTAATGGCTCTTTTAGTCAAGAAGTCCTTGAACCACTCTACGACTTCAGTGCTGATGCCAATATCTAGGGGCTGTGCTAGTAACGCTGAGTAGTCCACCATGTAAAAGGCTTGGGTCAGGTCAATGGAAATGACACTTGTAAGATTTCCTTTATCCATGCTGGTGATTACAGAGTGCTGTCAATGCACTCTTCCTGCCCAGAAGTCATATTGTTTGTTGAAGAGCAGATATGGGGGTAAATTGGTTACTGATTAGTTGTTCAAATATTTTTGTTGAAGGTAGAAAATATGGAGATGGACTGCTGGATAAGGGTTTGAGATCTGTATGAACAGGTCTAGTGAAGGCTGCATTCCAGATCGTTGACATAAAATTGAATCTAGTTGATCATGATGAAGAGGGACAACTAGTCCCACGTCTGAAGAACCTCATGAAAAAGACAAGCAGATGAATATATAAGAGCTAACAAAAAACTGGCAATTTTACAATATAGAGATATTTGAATACAGGGGACTTAGTCTCTCACCACTTGAAATGTTGAAGGGTATAAGGTTGAAAAGCAAATTAATGACTTCACCTGTATTACTCATGCCTGAAAATCAACACAAACTAAATGCTTGAAAGAAATCAGCAGTGACAGAAATACTATTATGAAAGAAACTGCAAGTAGTTAGCAGATGTTCACTTCGAACATACATCAAGAATACACAGGCCATGTGAAAAAATATGTCCGTGGAACACAAAGTAGTGAGTTAGGCTGCTGTATCAAGGTGCCATATTGTCTGTTCGAAAGACAGACAGCCATAAAAGAACAATTGCAGGCATCTGTATAAGACAAATACATTGAAATTCCAGGGCTATGGGCAACCATGTGTCTCATCCAATACTGCTGAAGGAAAACAGAGTGTGACAATTGTGATAGTTGTGAGTCGCAAAGAGCTGATTGTCTAGACATGTCTCCAAGAAAGGCTGCACCGCAGTAAGGTCTTTTTCAAAAAGGAATGAGAAAGTCATATCGAATAGCCCTGTTCAACATTCCAGATACTTAAGACCACTGAGAAACCTGACAAATCTATGGAATGTTTGAAAGATCAGCATAAATACAACCACTGATAAGCTGAATTTATTATGTCTTCTGAATAAGAACAGAAAGTTTAGTATTGATGTAAACAGACCATAACATGATTAGTAAACAGTTAAGGTTAATTTTAAATGACCAGAGAAATGCTACCCAGGAGACTGCATAAAACTTGTACATTACACATGCAATAATACATTTAAGAAAGATGTCAAATAAGGCTTATACAGATATAAGTGCTGATGAGGTCATGAGATATCCTTTCCTCAAAAGCACGCAAGTGTTCCTTTGATCAAAGACCTCAACTTAGCATACACTTACCAAACTGAACGTGAACTCCTTTGTTGTAAAATGGGTTGCCAACTGGCTCACAAACCAGTCACACACTATCAAAGTAAGTGAGTCCATATTGACCAGTAGGGTGCCACAAGGGTCACTGCTGGGACCCCTACTGTTTGGTATATACTTCTCAGAAGTTCAGGCCAAAACTAAGGAGTTTTGGCTAACCAAGTTTGCAGACTGCAAACTGGGTGCAATTATCGAATCCCCAAATTATGTCAGTATACTTCAGGAGGGTCTTATGCAGACCAACAACTGGTGTTTTAGTCATGGTCTCAAACTCAATGCAAATAAAGGCATCATCATTCCCTTCGGTAAAAACACTGTCACTTCACACTATCAAATTAACAACAATACCCTTTGTACCTATGAAGAGGTGAGAAATTTGGGATAACAAGCAGAATGCAACCTTAACTTTGATGACCATGTGTTTACTGTAGTAAGGAAGGTTTTCTACATAGCACACTTGATTAGCAAAGGCATCACCTCTAGAGGAAAGGAGGTTATAACTCCTCTATACTCGTCACTAATAAGGCCCATAATTGAGTATAATGCCCCTTTTGGTATGCACCGTACAAAGCACCTGCAGCAACTGGAGAGACCTCAGAGGTTTCTAACTACGAAGATCAAAGGACTTCACCACTTATGCCTGGCTTACAGAGCAATCTCCGACCCAAACTGAATGAATTTGCTGCACATCCATAAATCAAACAAGACTAGAGCTACCCGTTCCAGGAACCTAAATATGGCCTGCGACTTGAATAGGACATGCTGGAGGGACAGATTAGTCTCCCAGCAACTGCCGCATCTTTGGAATATGCTGCCAATTCATGTGAAGCAAAGCAACTCTTATGACACTGTTCAAACGGAAGCTGGATGAATGGATGGGTCACTGTCGATTATTACCGAGGAAAGTACCCACAACCCTCATGGACATGGGTAGTCATTACTAAATACAATCCTGGGTATTGACTAGAATATCTACGGTATTAATATTGGGATAAAATGGCTAGGCTTGAAATGACCTCTGGGTCTAAATAACCACCTAGGATCATGGAAGTAAGTCACCATCCATAGTGTCTGTTTATTGTTCACCATCCTGATAAATCCAAAGACATCATACCTTTAGGTCACTTCATATAACTACAGTTGAGTTATTTTCCCATTTCTGTCATTATTAATGAGTTCCACCCAACAAGGATTTACTGCACATCATCACAGGAAACCCACTTTAAGGAACTCATAATTTTTTTAAAACATCTTTACCCTATTAGCATACTAATAAACAGATCTACCCTAGAATCTCACGTCCCTTGTCTCTGGAAAAAAGCAATAATTCTACCATTGCACAAAGGAGGCTTTGCGACTGACATCTCAAATTTGTGTTCCATTGCTATTCTGTTCCCACATCTCAAAAATTCTAGAAAAATGTATCCAAAAACAACTCTTAGATTTCCTTCTGAAGAACAAAATTCTTTCCCCACTCAGCATGGCTTCCGTCCAGAACATAGTATATCTACTGCACTAATATCCTCCTTAGACATAATCAACAAAGCTCGTGACAATGGAAATATAGTATCAGCATTATTCTTGGACTTATCAAAGGCTTTCGATACCATCTCTCACCCTATCCTCCTTGCCCAGCTCTCCAGTACAGGCCTCTCTCCACAATCATTTGCCTGGTTTAAAAGCTCTCTCTCTAACAGAGAGCATGTTGTTAAATGGCAGAACTCCATTTCTCCCTATATCCACAACCCTACAGGAGTGCCCCAAGGCTCAATATTAGGCCCACTCCTGTTCAACATTTTTACCAATAATCTCCACCAAGCTATTCAACAGGATTCCCTAATCCAGTATGCAGATGACTCAACTATAGTCGGCTCTGCTCTCAACTCATATACATTAAAACAGCTCACCCAAGCCGCATTCTCTACTCTGAAAACTTGGCTCCACAATAACCACCTTTCTTTAAACCCCAAAAAGACCAAACTTATGATCTTTATTCCCAAGAGAAATTCTTCTGTTAATAAAGCCATCTTCAAAATACTCTCCCTTAATTCCACCAAAATCGAGTTAGTGACCTCTACTAAATTGTTAGGTGTTATAATTGATGACAACCTTAAATTCGAGACTCTCAAAAAACTCGGGCTTCTCTAGACATAAGTTTCTCTCCCTCCCTGCCAAACAAATGTTAGCTCTATCTTATCTTATACCCTATCTAACTTTACTGTGCTCTTTTACTAACAATCTGCAGTCTTTGCTGAAAACAAAATTAGAAACCTGCTATAATAAGATCACTAAATTCACCACTAATAGCCCCCACTCTACCCACCACTGTACTGCCCTAAAACAACTTCATTGGCTGAAATTCCCCCACCATCTACTTCTTCTTCAGTCACAGCTACTCATAAATTGATATATAAACCTCAAGACTGCCCTGCACTCAGCTCTTTATTCACCCTCTATAATCCAGTCAGACCTCTTCATTCTGAACACGATATCTTGTACAAATTCATAAACCCGAGCTACCTGCAGGTCAACTATTATACTCCCGGAACATTCTAAACTATGGAACAATCTACTACCATCTATCCGCTTACAACAAAGTCCTTCCAACTTTAAAGCTGCATTATATAACCATCTTCTCTCCAAGTGGACATGCACCTGTTCCACTACTCACTCAGCCATTACTTAATCTTCCAACTTTAACCCTAAAACTTTACCCCTAGCTTTTGCTAATATTTCCCTTTCTTCTTATGAACTGTATTTTCTCTACACTTCCTTTTGCCTCCTCTTAATTCCATTACACCTTATTCCTCTCTCCTCTCTGCTTTATTTCCCTTCCCTTTTTCATCTGCCTTCCTGTCCACTCCTTCTTTATCCTCCTCCTCTCCCCCAGCTTTTCCCTCCTATCCCATATTAATCCATAACATAACTGTTGCTTACCTTTTAACCAAGTAGTATTTACATTTAGTTACTCTTAAGGCCTTATCATACTATGCTTCTCTTCTTGCACACATCAAACGAATCTTGATATAATTGTTTTGCTTTGCACTATGCCCTGCTATCATTGTACCCATGTTCTAGAAGAAACATGCTCATTCCCTTTTGTCAAGAAGTCTGTGGCAGGTGTATTTCATTCTATTTAAAATCTGTAAATTCCTTTCAAGAATATTTTATGCTTATATGTTGTTGTTGTGTCTTTCGGCTATTCCTGGTTAGGGGTCGCCACAGCGGAACTCTGGTCCACTAATGATTGGTAGTTGATTTTTACATGCCGAGTTACCAGCCCTGATGCACAACCTTCAATGAAGGTATGCCCATTCACACATCTCCACGCAGAAGATGCTCTAGTTGAGAATCGAACCGGACAGCGTCTTACCGTGAGGCGACAACGCTACCGCAGCACCACCACCGCGGGTATGCTTACTTCATATGTAAATTCTTTCATGAAAACTTTATGTACATCTGTTGAACATTTTGTACTTTTATGTTAATTTCTGTTCATTTTTATTGTACCTGCTCTGTCAATCTTGCACTAGATCTTTTTGTTTATTTATTTATTTATTTTTTGCTAACTGGAGCTTTTCTCCCCGGGCCTCCAGTAAAAATGGGCTCATCTTGACCCAGTGGACTTTCCAGGTAAACAAATGCCAATAAATAAATAAGCAAACAAACATGACATTTATACAATGTGACATAGGTACATACACAGCTTTTCTGTGGTGTTATGCCAATTTTTAAAATGTACATTGTTTCACTGGATGCTGCCAGTTGAGGTTTTTATTATGTGAAGCTGCTTGAAATTAAAAACAAAATCCAGAAGTATGGACTGGAAACATATATAGTACCCCAAAAAGGAAAAGCAGTACCCTATTACTGAGCCAAGTCATTTATCATTCACTTGGGCGGATGTATTATTTGTGCTTCAGTAGAACACAACACAATATTACATCATTTTTTAGTCATTGCTTTGAAAATGTTTCTCAAGCTCATACAGTTTGCTTTGCCTGACCTTTCATTCAAAATGATCAAAGCTTTTAGTGTTATCACTGTAGGGTGAAACTATAAAAGTATATCCAAATGTATTGAGTAACCACTGTGTACTTGCTTACTTGTAGAGATCAGACTGAGGTTGCTCACACTCGATGGTAGCATTCACCGCCCCTACCTCTTCATCTGTACTAAGCTTCATCGTATCAGAGACAGCATAGTAGGTCTGCATGACAAGACAAAACACACAGGCCACAGTTATATGCAATGGAAGATTTCCAATTAAAACAAACTACAGGTAAAGCACAATGCAGTCTTAATGCACCTGTCAGCAAGAAACGTGTTAAAACATACGGCTATGTTTTTATTTGTGGTTAGTTTTCAATGCATAGTTTGTAACAAACTATGTTGAAATATTGCCTCAGTCATCAGATGTGCCAATATTTACTATAACATTCAAATGAAAACATGCTTAAATGTGGCATGTCTCTGCACATTTGACTCAAAAAACAGCAGTTACATCAGAGCTACAGCGTATTAAAACTTTAAATGAGACAAACATGGTTAAGATGAAGGCTTGTTACTGGGATTCACTTGAGGATCGTAACCCTTCAGGTATAAATGTATTTTATTTCCAGTCCATTTTGATTATTTCTGCCTGAGAAACAAAAAACATATTAAAACACACAGCTATCTTTCAGAGACATGCTTGTTTGCAAAACACTAGTAATTGGCATTCATATGGCCAATAACTAGTGTGCAATTGCCTGGCTTTTCCTAAAAGGTTGACCTGCCAATAATACAGAGGATTTTCTCCATCCCAGTGATGGTGTAACCTCAGAGCTATACAAAATCACTTTATTGTTCTGTTTTCCCATTTCATAATGCTGTTTGCATTCCTGTATTTTGTTCATTTGCTATCACTCTTTTGTGAGTATAAGTTGGTGCCATGTCAGAGTCCATTTTTTACCATTGACAGTAGCCTGCTCTCCTACTACTGGGAAGATTATTAACCAAAAATTATAGTAAGCAAGTAACAAGCCCTCTTACCATGATGAGAATGCCACAGTCAAAGCATTCGATTTCATAACATTGCCATCTTACCAGTCAGTGCATGGCCCTGTTCTCGTCTCATAAGCTTTAGGTAGTGATCAAAAGGATACAAACAGCTGCAGCGTAAATGAGATTCCCCTGTGGCATTGCTAGTCCGACTCTCCATGACAGCGTGGGGAACCTGACAGTCCTGGATGGTCCTGGGGGTACATTCCCTGCTCTTCAGTGATGAAAGGAATAATTTAAAGTGGTCTATTCACCTAGTGAGGATGAACTCTAGACTCTAGATGCAGCCAATGAGAAACGTATAACCCAAAGAACCACAAACAAGACATCAGAGCACCACTACTAAACAACCAAAAACACAGAAATCAGTGGTGCACAGGGGATTACACACGGAAAACCAAACTCGTGAAGCAAGTAACCAAATACTAGAACATTTATTGTACGTTAATTGCTTTCATCCTTCAACACGTTCGTATATTACTTCATTAGAACCCAAATATATACAGATTTATAACCCATTCACAACAGGTCTTTGAGCAGACCCAGAACACACTAGAGGGTATGTTTCTCAGCATGCCTAAGAATGTGTGGGAATCTTGTAGATAAAGTGGGGACTGTTGTTGCTGGAGAGAGGGAAGTCTGATCTGCTCTCTTGCTAACACAGTGAATATCACCTGAACAAGGAGTTTAGAAATGGATGGCTGGATGGAGCTTAGCAGATCTTAGTTTACTGTTGGCCTTAGTGTATTTGAATTCTGAGCTTCATCATTTGTCTGTTAAGGAACAATTATCTAATTGTGGACATCCTGTCTTGTTCTACACAACACACAAAACAGTAAACTTAAATTACTATAGATCTGCATGTGAACATTAGCATTAATGCATTCATCTTGATTAACTGAACTTCAATTATATGCATATTAATATAGCTGTGTTCCACAGCAGTCAGAACCTTCTGCTAAGTCCAGAGCACACTTTTACTATAAATTGAGTGTTAAGGCAGGATCTAGCTTCCATGCAAACATGCACTGGATTAAGATAATCCAACAATGAATGAATGGACTCAAACTCTACTTCTGCCAGGAGAGAAGTGAAGATAGAAATACAAAGGTAAAATGTGTGTGAATAAAGGTAACTACCAAACAGTGAAAACACACTGCATTTTATATCACTTATCAGTGACATTCCATACTCTGCACCCAGTAAAGGACAACCTTAGCTCATTCATCTGAATACCTCTCAACAGTCCAGAATTTTGTTGAATGGCAGGATTTTTGTCTCATATTTTTCGTCTATTCCTCAACATATGAGGTTTTTCTGGCATTTCCTTGAGGACTGAAGTCACTAAATTATGACAGACATTTGCATTTCAGACTTTACATCCTTCATTAAATGCATGTTCTTTTACACACTTTCCATATTTATAACATCAATGTTTAAAATGTGTTCCTGATTTTGGTCCTTCCTTCCCCCATTATTTTTGGCTTTCTCAATAATTCTTGCATTAACAGGTTGAGAGGTATGTTCTTACTCTGTCTCAAGTGCTTTCCCCAATCCAGTGTCCCTGACTATGGAGCTATCATTGGTTATTACCTCAATGAGAGGGCACCTACTTAGCTTATAATTGCCAAGACACCTGGTACAGTAATAGTGTAATAATGCAAGGTGACTACAATGAGTCTTCTACATGTAGGCAGTCAACAAGATAAAGCTGTAAAGTACTGCATACCACTACATACTGCTACACAACAGATGTCTGCTTTACCAGGTGTTAGCCTTACAGCAGCCTGCCCTTAGGAGGTGAGAACAGGTCATAGGTCACTCATTAGCAATCAACCCAGCCAGATTATCCATTGCCATGTTCTGTTACTTGAAATCAGATCATTAACAAAGGTCTCACTATTAAAATCCTTTAAGAGAGTGAACATCCAGGAAAGCATCTTATTTAAATTAAAATACCATCATTACAACACCTTTTGTGTCAGCTTGCAGTTATCAGCAAGCAACACCATGGTTCAGTACACTGAAACGCTCGTTTGCCAGCCCTTGTTCCTGTGCTGCAAAATGATGTTTCTGGATGCCATTAAGAATACAGACAGTACCAGCATTCCAGTGACACGCTGAAGAATACAGTAAGCAACAAATGGCAAAAGAGATATATGATCTAATGCACTGATAACAATGGCAGCTAATCACACTGACAAATGCCCACAACCCACCAACACAGGGACAAACAAATAAGCACACACACGCGCGCGCACACACACACACACACACACACACACACTCCCTCTCTCTCTCTCGTACAAACATATCAGTGAATGTAAAAGTACTATTGTCAAATCCTGTAACAGAAACACTATATTCTTCTTTAAACTATACATGATTTTTTTCAGTGAGACAAAATAGAATATATCAATGTATAAGTAATGTCTGTAAACTCTGGTTCCCCAATCAACATCCACAATCCACAAAATTATGAAAATGGGATATTTATACTCTCACAATCAATTTGATGAAATATATAATAATTTATATATATATATATATATATATATATATATATATACACACACACACACATACACACGCACACACACACGCACACACACACACACACACACACACACACGTCTATGTATCTGGCTCCTCCCACCTTGCTCTGCACCCAAATTACGTCAACCCATAGCTATCAACCAACCAGCCTACCACCTCACTAAACTTCCTCCAGACTCTTTCTCCCACATACAAACTCCACTCCCTTCATTCCTCCCACCCTCTAATACACATTACAACAAAATGATTCTAACCCACCATACACTACTGCTATTCCCAAGCATAAACATTCTGCATCCCAGTACTAACCTCTTGACACTTACCATACAATACTTTTCTTCCACAGTCTCCCTCACTAATAAAAACCTTACCTCCTACTCTCTACACTGCCTTCACTTCCCAACTACAAGTAAACAATGATATACAAGTGACTACTCACAATGAATATTCTATTTTAATTTTACTTGCACACATCACACATCTTTGGGACTTTTCTCCCTGGGCCTCAGCTCAAAATGGGCTTCTACCTTTCACATCTCTCTTGTATTCAAATGAGACACTGAGGCACTGTGATGGCTTCAAGTTGTTTATTGTACATAAACACATCAGAAGCGGTAAATGGAACATGTGTTTAAGCTAACTGACTGGTTCATTACTTCAAACACACTCGCATATGCTTCTCCATTCATGCCTGCATTCTCTATGACTGACTGTACAAAATGGCACTGATCTTGCATGTGTTCGGCAACTTATATGCACATGCTATCTAGCTATAGTGGCTGACTAAGTGCAATACACACAGTGATCTACAACCTTCCTCTCTGACTTATTTGACATGCAATAAGAGAACAAGATGTTTTTACCAAGCTAGATATCACATCAACATATGACAACAAATGAATTTAAGTCCAAGTCGCTGTGTATGTTGGATTGGGTCTGGACATTCTACCCGATCTGGTCAAATAAAAACTTTGACTGGGTTTATCAACAGGGATAGTCTCTAGGGATTCTTTTACAACTGGAATTTAGGGGATTACATCAGGATTACTTGAAGTACACTGTCCGCTGTAATTTGAGAAATAAAGTCTCTGGCACAGGCAATCTGCTGAGTCACTGGTTCAGAGACTGGTAGCATACATCTTCTATTCCTTCTGAAATCCATTCCATTAGATTGTATGATGTAAGATCTCGGTTCTTCGCAAAGGTTTGTGACGATACTCACTCGGTCATATCCTTTAGATGTTTGCAGTCTCACAACTTCTCCTTGCGTTATTGGTCTAAGAGGTTTGCTGGACTTATTGTAGTACAACTTTTGTGACTGACGTTTTCTCGAAAGTTGAGCCTTGACCATTCTGTTCTTTGCGTTTGGAATCAATAATTGTTTACTGATTGGTAAAGTTGTTCTTGTCTGTCTGGACATTAATCTCTGAGCAGGTGAACCAAGCAAGTTACAGTATCTCGAGGAATGTTTCTGAGATTAAGTAGGTTAAGAAAAATATTGCTACCATCTCTCTTATATTTCTCCAACAACTGTTTTGCACTTTGGACTGCACACTCAACTAATCCATTGAACTGTGGATACTCAGGCCTACTAGGTAACATTGACAATGTCTCAAGACTCAGCAAAATTCTTGAATTGCTGACTTGTAAACTGTGCACCATTATCAGAAATGACTTTGTGCGGACTACCATGGACAGAAAAATGTCTCTTCAATTTCATAATGACAATGCCGGATGTTAAGTTAGAAAGATGGTCAATTTCAAACTAATTTCAATAACAGTCTACTAATACTAAGTAATGTTGACTATTCCATTTGAAAATATCAGTAACAGCCATTGATCATGGTAATTCAGGAATCTGGTTTAGATGATGTGTTTATTTTTGTTGTTGTTGTTTAGTACTACTGTAAACTGAACATGCTAGAGTTTCCCACTCTATATCTTTTGACGTAGAAGGCTAAAATTGTATGCCTCTTGCCCTTCTTTTGGTTGAATCAGTACCTGGGTGACCACAATGCAAAATTTTGATATGTTCCTGTTATAATGCTGTGGGAATTACCACTTTAGGACCTTTCATGATGATTCCATCTTCCATCATGAGCTCATCTCTGTAAGGAAAATACTTCTGTATGTCAAATGGTAAACTGGTTTGTCATTGTGGCAATCCTTGACAGCTTCTGGAGAACTAGGTCTGAGTTTGTAAGATTTCTGAGTTCATCAAGGTGTGATGAGGAAAAATCTTTGACTTCCAGGACTTCAAAGTCTGTTTTCTCATTGTCATGTTGTTCTGTTGTTTGTCTGGGCATGCTTGACAAAGCATCAGCAAAATAGAGGTATTTGCCTTTTGTATAGACAATACTGAAATAGTACTTTTGCAATTTAAACATCACGCATTGCAGGAGTGCTGGGGCTGCACTTATTGGCTTTTTCAGAATTGTCACTAGAGGTTGGTGATCGGTCTTTATTTGAACAGGTTTGCCATAAATATAATCACTGAACTTCGAACATGCGAACACTACTGCCAAAAGCTCTGTTTAAATTTGTGCATACTGCATTTCAGCTTGGTTTAAAGTTCTGGTTGCATTAGGCTACTGGTATGCCCTCCTGAAGACATGCTGCACCAAGATCAAACTTTGAAAAATCACATGAAAGAGTTACAGGTTTGTGAACATCATAATACAATAAACTCTCATTTAACCGGAACTCAAGCAACCAGAAAAAAAAAATCGAAGAAATACGTTGCACTTTATGTCTACCCCCCTGCAGAAACATACCTTATGTTTTTACAGTTTTAGAGTTTTAAAAAGGAAGACAGGAATAAATTCCTATATCCCCATCCTAAAAACAAGTCAAACCAAACAAATAGTATAGGTACAGTACTCTCAAGCAACCAGAAACTACAGATGTTCTTCGCATTTCACTATCGCAGTCATTACACTTGAGTTATTCTGCCAGGGGTAGCCCTCAGTCAGCCCAAATACCAGAGGCTTAGTATTTCTGCATCGGTTGCTGTCGCTTCAGGACTGATGTCAGGTCGTCAGTGGTATAAAAACAGGCAGACGACGCCATTACATCAGTCTTTCTTGCCGAGGAGCCCGAAGCAGAAGCAGAAGCAGTTCGCACGAGTGCCGGTCGGCCGATACCTGAGTTTTCATTTCCGAAATTGAAGTTGAAGTCTTCTAAAGCTAAGTACCCAGTTGGGGATCCTTTTTTCTTGTTCTAACCAATGTCAGAAAAAGTTAACAATTGTCTCGGCTGTGGAAAGCAAATATCACACCGAGATTTCCATTCTTATTGCGTCACCTGTTTAGGCCCAGACCACGACACACCTCGCTGCCGGTTTTGTGCTTTGTTAAGCGCCTGAACTATTCGTCATCTGGCCCTTATTGTAGCTAAATACTTTCGTTCTCGATCTTCGTATTTAAAATGGTTTGAGTAAGCTATCCGACTACCGATCTTCCGAAAAAATGTAAGGATAAAGACGTAGACAGACTGCACAGGTCCATAACTGCTGCCGATGCTTCCGTTAAGCTACTCGCCAGTTCGCCGGTACTCAGTGAGACGCTTTTGCAGCCCCTGATGCCCACTTCGATGGATTCGCAGGCCGCTACCGAGACCCGTTTGGAGTCCAGTATGCCGTGAGACTCTTCTTTGACCACAGAACCTGTGGATGTCTCTACCTTGGATGGGTCCGGAGCAGCTGTGCAGGCACCGGCTTCTAAGGAAGTTCTTCACACTACCGATATTCGACACAAACCAACGACTTCTTCCATGTGTTCAGTTTTTTCTAAAACTAACGAGTTTCTAAGGCTAAGAGTATGAGCTATGCCTAAAAAAACCGACAACCCTAACTCAAGCGCCTGCTTCCTTGCCACAATCACAGATGCTTAAAATGGCAGAAGACCTTATCATGGTGATTACGGGAAGCCAGCCTTCCCCTGCTAAAAGAAAAAGAGACTTGTCCCCAGCAGCTTTATCTGACCAAGAGTCCGACGACTCTGAGGTTTCTGATTATGAAGACATGCCCTTATCTGCCTATGAGGATTCAGATGCAGAGAAATCCATTCCTTCTGCCTCCCCTCCAGAGGATTTTTTCTTCTGGTGAAACCCTACATACTTTGAGAGAGCATTTCCACTGGGAATGCCAGGATTATCCTCAGTCCAAAAAGAGACTCTGGGAATTTTTTGATTTACCACAGCACAGACGCTTAGCTATCCCTCCTGTTCTGGATGTTGTGGATGATGTCTTTATGGAATCCAGTCTAACTTCTGATACTTTACCCCCTGCTCCCAGGAAACCTGACAGGTACTACAGAGTCCCTGATTCACACAAATTTATTTTCAAAAATCCTACTGTTGATGCAGAGGTCATCTTCCAAGGACCTAAAGGAATAAAAGCAACTACAGCTAAGAATCCTACCCCCCTCGGACAGGGATTCTCGAGCTTTAGACAGATGGGGTAAAAAAGTATACACCTCTGCAACTCTTGCCATTAGAGCATTAAATTGTCAGTTCCACATGCTGAAATACCAGCAACATGCTATGGAACTTATTAAGCAAAAATTATCAACTTTCCCTGACTGTGCAGAAAATAAAGACTTACAGAAGCTTATGCATTCTGCAAGCCAAGTCAGCAAGCATACCCTACAATGTGGGTTTGATGCCCTAGAAGCATCTTGCAGGGTAGCAGCCACAGGTTCTGCACTTAGAAGGCATGCCTGGCTTAAGGAGCAGACCTTGCCAGACCATGTCAAATCAAAATTATTGGGCGCACCTCTGAACAAGGACAATCTGTTTGGCACCAAAGCAGAAGAGGTTTTAAAAAAAGATGGAAGAAAAAGCTAAGTCTACGCAGACAGTCAAATATGTTTTGAAAGTGCAGCCTCCAAGATTCAGTAGACATGCCCCTCAAAACATTGGTCCTTTCCAGCCCCCTCAAGACCACCTCAAACTAGACCTAGGGGAAATAGACCCCCCAGACTACAGTCTCAGGGTATGCAGAGATCTAAGCAATGGAGTACCTCCACTTCTAAAACAGGGAGTGCTAAGCCACCCCCTTCTCAACTCCTCCCCTCACCTAATCCCAATTGCTCGAAAAACTGGACCTCCATCATCAACGAACGATGGGTCCTCAACATAGTATCCCAGGGGTACAAATTTTATTTCCACACGCTGCCAACCCCAAAATCGTTCCCAGATCTTCCTCCAAACTAGTGGGCAGAGGCACAAAACCAAGTTCAGTCCCTGCTCTCCATAAGGGCAATTCAGCCTGTTCCTGCAGAACAGATAGGCCAAGATTTTTATTCCAGACTTTTCCTGGTACCCAGAAAAGAGGGCACCTGGTGCCCAATCTTAGATCTATCCTTCCTGGTGGTACCAAAATTCAAAATGCTCACCCTACAGCAGCTTCTCCCTATGCTGTCTAAAGATGCCTGGTTAGCCACCCTAGACCTAGAGGCCTATCTGCAGATTCCAATCAGGGACTCCTGCAGGAAATATCTACGTTTCAGGGCAGGATCTATGCATTATCAGTTCTCTGCACTTCCCTTTGCCTTATCCACTGCTCCCAGAGTTTTCACAAAATGCCTGGCTCCAGCCATTGCCTACTGCAGACAGAGAAATATTCAAATTTATCCCTACTTGGACGATTGCCTCATTCAGGCAGACAGTCAGGAAAAGCTGTTGCAGCACCTGACATTTGTAAAGAACCTTCTAACTTCCCTGGGGTACACTATCAATGAAAAGAAATCCAAACTAGTCCCCAGTCAAAAAATTGTATTCCTGGGAGCAAGCTTGGACAGAGCATCCCAGATGGCATTCTTTACTCCAGAAAAACAAGCCTATCTGACAAGCTGCTTCTCTCAAATGGCCACCAGAAACCAGTTATCCGCAAGGAAAATCCTGCAAGTTCTAGGTTTCATAGCCTCCTGCATTCTACTAATTCCATATGCCAGACTGCATATGAGGAAACTTCAATGGTGCTTAAAAAGTCTTTGGTGCCAGCATTCTCAGGACCTGGAAACTTATCATACCTATGATACCTTGTCTAAGGAAAGAGTTCTTTTGGTGGGCAGCAGCATGCAACCACAACAAGAGGCTTACCTTTACATAACCCCACGCCACCCAGTCCCTAGCCACAGATGCATCAGACTATGCCTGGAGTGCACATCTGGATGGCAGGTGCATTCAGGGCCACTGAAGTCCAAATCAAATTCATCTGCACATCAACCAAAAAGAGATGCTAGCTGTTCAGCATGCTCTGACAGCTTTCAGATTCCCTACACTCTCCGGGGCCTTTACTAATCAAAACTGACAACACCACAGTAATATGGTACATCAACAAGTAGGGGGGAACCCACTCTGCAGGCTAGCCATGACCCTATGGAACACGGCCTCAGCCATGCATATTCACCTGCAAGCCCAATTTCTGCCAGGCAACCAAAACTCTCTGGCAGACAACTTAAGCAGAAATCTCCTAGACCCACACAAGTGGCAATTAAACCACAACACCTTCAGCTTTGTGACCCAGAAATGGGGTACCCCAAAGGCAGACCTATTTGCCTCCCCCTTCAACCACCAGCTCAGCAAATTCTGCACCAGGGAACCTCACAGCAAGGCCTGGAAAGTGGATGCCCTATCCTTCCAGTGGGCAAACCTCTCAATCTATTGATTTCCCCCTCTACCTCTTCTTACAAGAGTATTACTCAAGATAAGGGAGGAAAGACCAAGGGCAATCTGGATTGCCCCAAACTGGCCATGCCAACACTGGTACCCACTACTGCACAGTCTGTCACCGTTGCCTCCATGGCACCTCCCTCAGATCCCAACTCTCCTGACTCAGCAGGAGGGACAGTTCTTGCATCCGCAATTGCAGACCCTGAACCTTGCAGCCTGGCTTATTCCTTTACTTCTCCTCCAGTGGCCAGCCTAAGAAAGCAGGTACTGGATGTCAAACATGAAGACAGACGACCCAGTACTAGAAAATCTTATGCTGACAAGTGGAAAAGGTATTGCTCTTGGAGCCAGACTAAAGGAGCGGATCCAGCACAGCCCTCCTTACCTCTCATCCTGGATTACCTAGCAGACCTACTCCACAATGGCCTGTCCTTCTCTTCCATTAAGATCCATGCCTCTGCCATCTCTGCTCATTACAGCACTGAGCCACCTCTCTTTTCAATCTCTCATCAAGCAGTTCCTGAGAGGGACTAACAACTTAAGGCCACCAAGAAGAGCCCCTACCCCTGCTTGGGACCTTAACTTTGTGTTGGAAAAGCTCACGCTACGTCTTTGAGCCTGCAGCATCAGCAGAGTTAAAATTCCTCTCTTGGAAAACAGCTTTGCTTCTGGCCATCACTTCAGCTAGAAGAGTGTCTGAGCTACAAGCTCTTAAGGCTGTGGAACCCTTCATCATTTTTCATGCTGACAGGGTCTCCTTCAGGACTAACCCAACTTTCATGCCTAAAGTGGTGTCCAGTGTGGCTCTCAACCATTCTGTCCATTTGCCCACCTTTTTCCCTAATCCTCAAAATAAGGGGGAAAGGATCCTGTATTCTTTAGATGTGCACAGGCAGATCAGATTCTACCTTGACAGGACTAAGCCCTTTAGGAAATCTGACCAGTTACTAGTCAGAGTTGCACCAGGGGCAGAGGGCAAGGCCATATCAAAACAAACCATCTCCAAATGGATAGCACACTGTATCCATTTCTGTTACAAACACCATGGGAAACCACCCCCTCAGGTGGTCAGAACACATTTCACTAGGGCAACTTCTACCTCTACAGCCTTTCTCAAAGGAGACCCTACCAGGGACATTCTGGAAGCTGCAACTTGGAGTTTTGTTCATACCTTCACCAAGCATTACCACCTGCCTATCTTTTCCAAATCCAGGGCGGGCTTTGCAACCGCAGTCCTGCAGGGCATACTAGCCAGCCCCAACTTTTCTTGACTGCTTCCACCCATTCTTCAGATTTGGAAAACAACCCAAGTGTGATGACTGCAACAGTGAAACACGAAGAACACAGTACAGTTGTGTACACTTACCTTAAATGTAGATGTTCGAGTGTATTCACTGTTGCAGTCCTGGTTTCCCACCCTCCAGCCCCCTTGCCTCTCTCTCTCTCTCTCTCTCTCTCTCTCTTCCTCACTCCTTACAAGGCTATTGGCATTTACTTTTTACTGGTGGTGCTTTTCCACCATAACGTAGCCCCTATATGGGGGCTCCTGACATTTGGGGCAAGAAAAACTGATGTAATGGCATTGGCTGTCTGTTTTTATACCACTGACGACCTGCCTTCAGTCCTGAAGCAACAGCAACCGATGCAGAAATATTAAGCCTCTGGTATTCGGGCAGACTGAGGGCTTCCCCTGGCAGGATAACCCAAGTGTGATGACTGCAACAGTGAATACACTCGAACATCGATATTCATGGTAAGTGTACACAACTGTGTACAGCCTTTCTCAGAGGAGTCTATACCAGGGACATTCTGGAAGCTGCAACTTGGAGTTCTGTATATACCTTCACCAAGCATTACCACCTGCCTATCTTTTCCAAATCCATGGCGGGCTTTGCAACCGCAGTCCTGCAGGGCATACTAGCCAGCCCCAAATCTTCTTGACTGCTTCCACCCATTCTTCAGATTTGGGAATCAACCCAAGTGTGATGACTGCAACAGTGAAACACGAAGAACATAGTACAGTTGTGTACACTTACCATAAATGTAGATGTTTGAGTGTATTCACTATTGCAGTCCTGGTTTCCCACCCTCCAGCCCCCTTGTCTCTCTCTCTCTCTCTCTCTCTCTCTTCCTCACTCCTTACAAGGCTATTGGTATTTACTTTTTACTGGTAGTGTTTTTCCACCATAACTTAGCTCCCTATTTGGGGGCGCCTGACATTTGGGGCAAGAAAAACTGATGTAATGGCGTCGGCTGCCTGTTTTTATACCACTGATGACCTGACGTCAGTCTTGAAGTGACAGCAACTGATGCAGAAATATTAAGCCTCTGGTATTCGGACCGACTGGGGGCTTCCTTTGGCAGGATAACCCAAGTGTGATGACTGCAACAGTGAATACACTCGAACATCTACATTCATGGTAAGTGTACACAACTGTACTTTATCCAGCATCTACCAATCTCCATGAGTGCTGGTTAACTGACAGTTTACGTATCTCAGTGTGGGTGGACTGGCAATTTTCTGTTTCAGAATATCAAATGCTCCCTGGTGTTGTTCCAACCAGGACCAGTTTACATTTTTGCATATCAACTCATGTAATGGTGCTGAAAGCTTACTCAGGTCTGGGATGAACTTTCCTAAATAGTTGACTATACCAACAAAACTTTGCAAAGATGTGACATTTTCTGGAACTGGCATCTCAAGAATTGCTACTTGCTTAGACGGATCTGGTTGTAAGCCAGAACTGGTAAACAAATGACCCACATAAGTAACTTCTTTCAGTTTGAATGGACACCTCTGAGGATTCAGTTTAAGACTGACTTCATGTGCATGGTCTAGAACGTTCCTGAGATTTCTATCAAGTTCTTCACCATTGCCCCCGGCAATAATGTCGTCTACTATAATAGCACATGGATAACCAGAAAATATTTGTTCCATCACATATTGAAATACTTCATTGGTAGAATTTACCCCAAATGGCATTCTCAAGAATCTGTATCTACCAAATGGTGTACTGAAAGTGGCTAACAATGAAGATTTGTGATCCAGTGAAATTTGCCAAAAGGAACTTTTTGCATCTAAGACTGGGAAAACAGTGGCATTAGGCATGAGAGTAGATGCTACTTCTACTGTACGCATCAGATGATGAGGATATTTAAGTGCTTTAAGTATCTCTGATCAATACATATTCGAATGCCATCTGACCTTTTCTTATGAGCTACAACCATGGAGGATACCCATTCAGTCGGTTCTTTTACTGGAGTGATTACACCCAAATTCACCATTTTGTCTAGTGCCACCCTTACTCCACTCTGCATTGCTACTGGAACCTTCCTTGCTGGTCTGAGAACTGGGCTTACTTCATGGTTCAACTTCATGGAATATGCGACTGGACGTTTGCCAAGCTCATCAGCATCTTCTTCTTCTTCTTCTTTCGGCATTTCCTGGTTAGGGGTCGCCACAGCGGATCACCGTCCGCTCATGATTGGCAGTGGAGTTTTTACGGTATATTCACTAAAAAATATTCTGTGTAAAACTATCATTGTTATTCAGACTTATATGGTGGACCTCTTTATTAAATGAAATCAGTCCCATTCTCAAACTGTTCTTGAGACCTAACAATGACTGCATATGTCTTTTGATTACGTAAAACTGCAAGTCACAGCTGTTCCCAGCAGAATGGCATATGAGAACTACTGTGCCATCAGTTTGAATTTCTTCACTACCATAAGCAACTAGTTTTGCACGCTTTCAAGCTTCTTACCAGCTTTTACTTTGGCAAACATTTGCGCTGATATAACACTACACTTGGATCCAGTGTCTACTTTAAGCTATATAGGTTTCCTATTAACCTGAACAGTACAAAATATTTCACTCTTTGCAGACAAATTAACTGTTTCATCAATCACAGCAACACCATCAACATAGAAAGTTTGCTTACAGCTCTCTATCTGATCTACTTGCTTCTTCAGATGCTCTCTTTTAATAAAATTACCTGCCACTTTAGACTTGCAAAGCCTTTTGAAATGATTCCACTTTTACATTTATGACACTGCTGATCAAAAACTAAACACTCCTCTCATTTAGGTTCAGGACTGCTTCCACAATTATGACAATTAACAATAAGGTTGTTTGCAGCAGCCCCATTCGGTTTGTAGTTAAGGTTAGAAGCTGCCGCACCCTTCGGTTTATATCTCGGTTTGCACCCAACCTTATGTTGTACACTATCAACATTTGCACTGGCAGACACTGCATGCATGTTATTCTCATACATAAGCATATTCGTATGCTTTTCTGTAAGCTCATATATCTGACAAATCTCAATGGTTTTGCTCAATGTTAAATCACTGTCACAAAGCAAAATCTTACTCACTGCATCAACACCACACACAAGCCTGTCTTATCAACTCATCAATTAGCTCACCAAATCTACATGGTTTTGCTTTATCTCTTAAGTCGGTAATATTTGCTGCTATAATTTCACCAGGCTTCTGATTACTTGTGTAAAACAAGTGCCTTCCCATTGCAATATTCATTTGAGGGCTACACATTTTTCTAAATTTATGTTTTAAGTACTCAGGGTCTTCCTGTATTTCAGCCTGCATCACAATATGGCAGTTCCCTCCTCCCCTACATACATGGCAGGTGCATAAAAAAATGAACATTCCCTCACAACGGGTTCAGAGCCAGCTAAATTAAGAAGCATGAATATCTTTGTACATGCGTCTTTGTCAGAAAATGCAGCATGTATGAAAAAATCATATTCTTGCTCAAACACTCGCCAATTCTCAGCAACATTATCATCAAACACCAGCGGTCCGGGTCTGTGAAATCCCTCTGCCATAACAACAAAATTTGTTTAAATATAAGCATAGATCAGGTACTTGTAATTATGTTCAAATGCACAAACATCTCTCTAAAAAGGCTACACTCTAACATTGCAAAACACTGCAAACATTCCAGACACTTCGGATACCTTGAAAGGTTTGTTAATGCAAAAGGGTAGTACATTGTGAACAAATATGGTTGTTTTCGCCTTTTCATACATTTTACCACTTTGGAAATTATTTCGAACACGTCTGTATTTATCTCTAATACTTTTATCATTATGTCGGAATTTTGGACATTTCATTAATCTCTAGTTATTTTGAAAGTTTTGAATGTTTCGCCAAATAAGTGGCAACTGAAAAATCATTTAAATGTGTTTAAGTACCTTTGAATAATCACTGAACTGTGTGAGTTGGCTCTTGTATATTCTTCCACTTCTAACTCCGTGCCTCATGGTTTGCACATTACTTCACTTCAGATCCCATTCTGACACCATGTCGCAAGTCTCGTATTCAAATGAGACAATGAGGCACTGTAATGGGTTAAAGTTGTTTATTATACATAAACACATTGGGAGCTGTAACTGGATCTTGAATTTAAGCTAAATGACTGACTCATTACTTCAAACACAGTCGCATGTGCATCTCATTCATGCCTGCATTCTCTCTGACTGACTATACAAAATGGCACTGATCTTGCAAGTGCTCAGTAGCTCATATGCACATGCTATCTAGCTACAGTGGCTGACTAGGTACCAGACCTTCCAACCGTCCCGAATTACTCGTTTTGTAACGAGTTTTGGGGTCCCAATAATGGGGTTCCTCGATTCCCGAGTGGCACCCCTTCATTTCCGATTTTTTCAATCTAATTTTTAGATTTCGCGCTTTCGGAGCCGACGTCATCACGTGCGCGAACTATTGTGCAAGTGTTAGTCTAACATCATCAGAGTTAAGGAAGACCCTCCTTCATGACACAGCTGTGCAATATTTTCTTTGGTAAATGTTACATTGCAGGCTGTGGAGGTACAGGGGGTGTTTGCATAAATATAGATTTTTTTTTTTGTTTTTGCTTGTTTTTCTAGATTTTTCCAGACATTGATGGGATCAGCAATGAATGAATAGAAGCCAATAATGTTTATTTCTGAGGAAAGTTTATTTTTGGAGCTCATATAATGTTTATTACAAGCAGGTTAGCCTAATGAACTCTGTCATCAAAGCTGTGACAAGAATTTAATATGTATAATAAAAAAATAAACTGTAGAAGCAATAGGGCTGCTAGAGTTTGAAACCTAGATTATATCAATGCTTAGAATTTAGGCACATATTCAGTACTTGAGTGCTTATATAATATAGGAGGGCTTGTGCAAATCTGTTACAACTTACACATGCACATACCTGTGTTTGTATAATAAAACTCAAAGAACCCTTTGCATGTGGCAGTTCTGGCAATGGGTATATCCACAAGGGAGTTGCCACAGCAGATTTATAAGCACCATCATGATATTCGATCTGTACCATTTTAGCCATTTGTTTGAAAACTATTTGATATTTACATTCTTTGTAAATAGGGGAAATGACTTCAATAGTGTACATGAAAGACAAGAAAGAGAATGGTAGATATATTAGACACAAGTCACCCTATCGGATTAAGTGAACATGTGAGTATTAAAAGAATTTGTAAGCTCTAAAGTTTTGAGGTAGACCACGGTCATCACACTGTAACAACACTGCGGCTAATACTGTTAATTTCAATATCATTCTAACATTCTTGTCTCAGTTTTGACAACAAGGCATACGTGTGTGTGTGTGTGTGTGTGTGTGTGTGTGTGTGTGTGTGTGTGTGTGTGTGTCTATTTTGGGGCTGTATTCCCCCATTACTGGCTTTGTCCGGAGTTTTTTGTGCTAAGAGTTTGACAGCTATGATGAGAAGTGAGAAATTGATTCACTAAATGATAGCCATTTAAGTTTCCGTCTGTCTTTCAAGAAGCTGATGATTTGGCATACGGGTATGCTGTTCTGACTGCAGTGCACAGGGTCCTGGGTTTAAGACTTGGCAGTGAAATGCATGGTGGTAACATGCTTTATTCCAGCATCTTTCCAAAATTATACAAGCCATAATTAAAATGTGTCTCTGGTTTTTGCCCTTTTGTCACCCCCCCAAAAAAAAATGAAATTGAAAATAAGTGCAAGAAGCTGCGCAAGATGCCTTTGGCTTACACTACTATCATTCTATTTATATATTTACACTTTTATGATGGAAATGTTCTTAATTGGGCAGATTTTGTCATTACTGGTTCATGCAGCTTGTTTCATTGCCTACTGGAAAAATGTTCAAACTATAAATTTAAAATGCGCTCTAACTTAAGTCTAACAAGTGTGCTGTATTATACAAGGAATATAATTTAATAAAGTCAGAAAGGTGTATCAAAGAATGCATGCATGTTTCTTGTTTTGTGTGCAAGGGGCCTATGATTTGAAAATGGCCCAAAAGTAATCATTATCACCACTGGCCAGATGCATTTTCTTTGGATGTGGTGTGGGTTTCAATGCTGTTTCAATGAATGTGAGTTTCAAAGGCAGAGAAGTTTTAATGCCAAGTCTATTTTCGTTAAGAAACAGTATTGTTTGTTTAGCAGATACCTATACGTGTTTGTGCATTGTGCTATAAAATTTAAAAATAAAATCCAAATAATCATTGTAGAAGTAAAGCAGTATGCACACAATAGTGTTTATGGTAAATGGGGTGAAATAGCCAGGTAATGGGACATTAGAATGGCTGCAGGGGGACTCTGGAGCCAAATTTTGGTTGTCTTTTCTTCAGTTTGCATTTGAAAGTTGTTATCCCACAATCCCATTGGAGTGGGTGGGGTTATGCAATTATGTATGCAAATTTTATGTTAATTAGCGTACAGATTTGTACCTATTTTTCATGGGCCATGTCCAGATTGTTGATGATTCCAGGTTGAGAGGTATGCTAGGTACAATACACACAATGATGTACACTACCCAGTCAGACTTTCCCCGTAGTCAAATGTCAATAAATAAATAAAATTACAAGCTTTTGTACAAACACATACCCTCACAACAACTTGCATGCAGCCTACAACTACATATAACAAATCTCATTTCTCCCTCATATCACCTGAACTCTACCTTTACTCGGTACTGCACCTGCATACTCACAAATACATAAAAAGCAACTATAATAAACCCCACCCAATATTAATTAACACAAACAAATCCAAATATGACTATCCGTTACATAACACCACCATCAAATTCAAACTCAGTGGTGACATTCATCCCAACCTTGGCCCCACAACTATTCCTCATCCCATATCAGCTACTTCTACCCAAGGAACAACA
Organism: Protopterus annectens; assembly: GCF_019279795.1. Taxonomy (NCBI): domain Eukaryota; kingdom Metazoa; phylum Chordata; order Ceratodontiformes; family Protopteridae; genus Protopterus; species Protopterus annectens. The sequence continues at coordinate 674,157,769 of NC_056749.1, read as the reverse complement.
TCTCAGCATCCTCTGCTCAGTAAAGGCCTCAACCTTCTCCTACTCAACATAAACTTCTAAAGCATCTGCAGTAAAACTATAACCTCCTTGCATGCATAGAGCACTACAGCTCTGACATAATAGTTACAACAGAAACCTGGCTAAAACCCAAAATAAGTGATAATGAAATACTCCCCCAAGGATATAATATAATCAGATCTGATACACAACATGAATGTGGGGGCAGTTATATACAAGATCTCCCTAAAAATAACTACATATTCTCACCAACTCCTATAGTTCCAAAATGCTGAAGTACTAGCTAAATTATTAAAATCAACAAGAACAAATCCATTTGTATTATAGGACTCTATATTCCCCCCCTAATGCAAACACACTCAGAGACATTCTAAGTTGGATAAACAGCAAAATAGCAAAGGAAACCATAAGAATGGGAGATACAAACATTGACTGGAACCAAAATGTCCTAACCTCCCCCAGCATAAACTTATTTAGCTTTTCATAGCTGATAAACACTACCACATGAGCATTTAGAAAAACAAAGACAGAAACTACACTTGACTGGATTCATAGGTTCATAGGTAGATATTAGGCTATTGGCCCTAGGGCCTATATAAGCCAAGCCAAATAGTACCCTGGCGTTTGCCACCCAAGAAAATTATTGTCCTGTGCCCCTGTCAAGCAGAGCCACAGAAGTGATTCCTGAGGTGAATTTCCTACAAATAAACCAGATGCCTTAACTTCTGATGGGCTGCTATCAACCACTTCCCAACATATATAAGACAGAAACAGAATATGGACTGGACAAGTAATCTACAAACAAGAACCAAAAAAAAAAAAAAACAATTCAACAAAGAAAAATTTAACTCAATCCTCTCTAACTACAACTGAAGCCTTCTAAAATATTTGTAAAAGTATTAAATGAGCAGGCACCCTTCAGAACCAAGCAAGTAAGATTAAACACAGCTCCATGGTTAAAACTTGAAACCAAAGATATGACTATTACAGGCCATGCCTGGAAAGCATGAACCAAATCAAGATCCTTACAGAAAATTAAAATCCTACAAACCTATCTAAGATGCATATACCCAATGACAAAAAATCCTATTTTTCAAACCTCCACAACTCGCATCAAAACAATGCTACTCTCTTCTGGTCATTCATTAAAAATATTACACCCAGGGCAAATCTCTACTATTTCTCCTACAATCAACAGGGACTCAGACAGCATTCCAACTCAGTTTAACCATCACTTCATTAACTCAATCCTCTACCATTCACTAAATAAAACTCCAACCTACCATCCTCCATCCTAGAAATCCATAATACTACACAGTAATTCAAACCCATACCTGTCCCTACTGAGACAATAAAATATATTTACTGAAATTAAAGCTGATAAGCCTGGAAGCTGATGTCCTACCAACAGAATACCTAAAAACAGCAGTCACATCTTCAGCATTCCCATCTCCATCCTAATCAACAGAGCTATATGTGAAAACTATGCCCCAGCAATCGGAAAAGTCATTCATAATCCCCCCCACAAAGGGGGTAACTCATCAGACCTGACTAATTACTACTCTACAGTGATCCTATTGCCCCTATCCAAAATTCTGGAAAGATATATACACTCCAAACTAATTAAATTCTTCAATAACCATAGCTTACTTTTTCCCACACAACATGGTTTCTGGTCAAATCACTGCATCACAACCCCCTCCTCAGCTTTACCAACAGTGTCAATCAATGCAAAACAATGGGGACCTAGTCTCATCTATTTTTCTCAACCTGTCAAAAGTCTTTGACATAATATCACATCTGAAACTATTATATGAATTTGTATCTCTTGGTCTAAACAATTCAGCTGTAACCTGGTTTCATAATTATCTGTCAATTAGGTAACAAGAAGTCAAGTGGAAGCAGAACCTCTCAACTTATCCTGCTAGTTACAGTTGGGATTCCCAAGGTTCTAAACACGGGCTTCTCTTTTTTAACATATTTATCAACAAACTCTATACTGCTTCTTAAAAAGTAACCCTTATTCAATAAACACTCATCTGCTCTGCACAATCATTACATGCTACACAGGATGTCACTCAACAGGCTTTCCTATCCAAAGAATCCTGGCTTAGCAATGCAAACCTACTCCTCAACCTCAAAAGCAAATAACTAAAGCTGTTTACCCCTAAAAGTCTTATAGAGCAAAAACACAAATTCTATGATTTTCATACAACAGCACAAAAATTAAATGCATATCACAAACAAAGCTACTCTGAGTCTTACTTGGTGACATACACAAATACAGCCAGCACCTTCTCCAGGTCATCAAAAAGATCCACTGGAAATCAGGATCACTATATGCCTCAAAATGTTTTCTTGCAGCATCTGCAAGAGCATCCAGTCACTGCATACCTACTTTACAAATTTCAATACCACCTTTAAAACAAAACTCAGCAGATGTTACAATAAAATAGCCAAGTCTGCAGCAAGTATCCCGCTAAAAAAACACTGCAGCGACCTTAGAAATTTACACTGGCTAGAACTCCCCCAATACCTAATGTAGTCAAAATTCAAGATAGTCCACAACTTTATTTCCATGAAAAACTCCCACCATTTAAAAATATGTTCCAACCATACTCCAGTTCAAGATTACTACAGTCAACCAACATAAGTTCATAGGAAATTACTAGGCTATTGGTCCTAGGGCCGTCATAAGCCAAGCCATATCATACCCTTGTTCCCTTAATGACCAAGTTGAATGGTCTATATTTGCAGTGTGAGTCTATGATCAGCACCGACTGACATTATCCAAGAGGGACATAGGTGACATAGGTAAATATATGGTCTCCCATCCAGTTGTCTAAGTTACGCTTAAACAGGGTCATTGAGAAGCTCTGTTTTACATGAACTGGGAGTTTATTCCAGAGGAGTGGCAATCTTTGGGAGACATATCTGCCTCTCCAGCAAGTCCTGTTAATGTCACAGGCTAGGTTACGACACCTAGAGCAAGTGAATCTTGGCCCATCTGACTTCAGTATGTGTAGCATTTCCATTAGGGCATGGTCAAGATTGCTCTGTAGACCAGGCGCAAGTCACGTCTCAGCAGCCTATAAGATACCAAATACAGTGACAGGGCCTTCAGTCTGTCCATGTAGGTCATGCGTTGAAGGCCCTGAATTTTCTTGGGGAAAAAAATCTAAGGTCTCAGGTGTCTGGTGAGGTACATACAGAAGGGAGCATTGTACAGGTCTATGACATGGCATCAAAAAGGCCTTTCATCGAATGGCTTAATAATAGAAAATTGCATTGTTAGAAATCTCCCCGCTAAATATATATACTAACTCCGAGATCGCACTACAGTGAGGAAAGGGCAAATTTTCCGATCTTCACTGTAATGCGATCTCACAAAAGTGACTTCTATTAACGCAATTTTCAATTATAAAGCCGTTCAATGAAAGGCCTTTTCAATGCCGTGTCATAGACCCCATTGTACTCTATTAGTGGTCTGATAAGGGATGGGTACAGGGGAGTTATAACATACTTAACTCTGGATGCAATACCATTACTTATGAGATGAGCAACATAGAAGGTCTTCCTTATCACTGTGGATACATGGTGGTCGAAGTTACGGTTGGTATCAATCTGTGTTCCCAAACCTCTCACCACAGGGTTTGAGCAAAAGGGGGCACTGTTAATATTATAATTTGCAGGGACTTCTTTGCCAAAAGGGAAGATAAACTAAACACAAAAAATGTATTAAGTGCATGGCTTTGGCACCGATCATCTGTCTACGTAAGCCCTTTTTGTAGTATGTCAACATCGTTGGAGGGCTCAATGACTGCACCCAGTTTGCAGTCATCATTGAACTTGCTAAGCCACAAGCCATCTATTTTTGCCTGAACTGCTGAGAAATAGATTCCAAACAGTAGGGGGCCCAGCACAGTTCCTTGTGGTACAGCACTGGTAACTGGTCTGCTAGTAGAGGTGGAATCCCCAACTTTGACTGTATGTGTTCTGTTGGTGAGCCAGTTGGATACCCATCTAGTGACATATGGGTTAATTCCCAGCTGGGTGAGTTTCTGAATGATGCCTGAGTAGGGGACTGATTCAAAAGTCATGGCTAAGTATGTACTGTTTTGCCTTCATCCCAGGCTTTAGTGACATTCACGAAGAAGTCCACCACATTTAGTAACATGATTTAACCTTAACAAAGCCAAATTGGGTGGGGTCAAGAGTCTGAAGGTCAGCTATGTCTTTGCTGATAAGGTCCAAGATCATTCTCTCCATGGCATTGTAGATAAGGCTGGTTAAGCTTATGGGTCAATAGTTCCTAGGATCGGTTGATGGACCCCTTTTGTGCAAGGGAATTACTGTTGCTGTTTTCCACTCTGCTAAGACAAAGCCAGTACTTACACTGTGGTTGAAGAGAGTGCCAAGTGTTTCCACTAGGTCCTGTGTTAGACCATTTATTAGTCAGCCTGGGATGCTATCCGGTCCCAAAGAGGCTGTGTTTTTGTCCATGGAGAGTGCAGATATTACTTGCTCTTTGGAGATACTAGGTAGAGGATTGGTGACAGGTATACTTTGGGGTATATCTGGTGTTGACAGGTGGGTGAAGTTTGCACCAAATCTGTCTGCTAGCAGGATGGAGATGTCTTCAGAGTCAATATGAGTGGTACCATCCACTACTAGTTTGGCACAAAACTGGGCCTTCCCATTTAGATTTCTGACATAGCTAAAGAATGCCTTGTAATTATCCTTAGCTAGGGATGCCAGTTTAGCTTCCTAATTGGCTTTAGAAGACATTACAAGATATCTAACTTGCTTTTTCAAGCTTTGGAGGGTGTTCTTGAGTCAGTTCCCTGTTGCTCATAGACATTAGTTTCTTCCTCTTGTTGTACAACCTATTTGTTCTTGATGTCCACCAAGGTGGCTTGTTTTTTTTTTTTTTTTTTTTTTTTTTTTTTTTTTTTTGTGAGGATCTTGTTTTGATCTGTTCAGGTACAGCAGAGTCTATCTATCTATCTATCTATCTATCTATCTATCTATCTATATGTGTGTGTGCGCGTGTATGTGTGTAAGTGTATATAATATATGCATGTGTATATATGTGTATGTTTGTGTGTGTATACCAAGTTGTTGCAGGTGGTAGAATACATACCAAAGGGAGCATTACATTTAATAATAGACCTGAAGTGGTCAGAGTACAGGGGAGTTATAACCTCTTTTGGTCTTGGGGGTGATGCCTTTGCTAATCAGGTGAGTAACGTAAAATGCCTTCTGCACCACAGTTGACACAGAGTGGTTAAAGCTGTGGTCACAGTCAACTTGTGTTCCCAGGTCTCTCACTACTGAATTGGTACTTCGGGTATTGTTTATTTTATAATCAGCACTGACAATATTTTTACCGAAGGGAATGATGATACATTTTTTAGCATTTAGTTTAAGACCATGGCTTTGGCACCAATCATTGGTCTGTCTAAGCCCTGTGTGAAGTATGCTGACATCACAAGGGGATTCAATGACAGCACTATAAAAACTAAACAGAACTTCCATGCTTACAACATTAAATTCAGTAACTAAATAACATCAGTATGCTGTTGAGTGTTCCACATTTCCTAAAACTGTATTAATCTGAAATAATGTCAGTACCATTTATAAGATCCTATTGAGAAACATAACTTTTAATAGAATCATCATTAATAGCTGCTTTCTCCTATTTACAATAATAAAGACACCTAACAATGTTGCGCACCTCATGATGAAAATCACCCAAGTTACTACACACACACTGCATCATTGGAGCATTTTCCTCATAAGGTAGGGCTTATACAACATGACGTAAGTGACAGCTTAATGATACACTACTTCTAAAACACATCTTAGTGACAATTTTGTCATATGATCTATATAAAGTTAAGTCCAAAAAGTTAATGTGATTCCAAAATTGCAAACATTAATTCTAGACCCAAATGATTTTGATACAGATCTGGAATAAAATCATGAAAAAGTTGTACTTTACCAGCACAGATTAAGAGTAAGTCATCAATAAACCTTAAATAATAACATGTGGGTTTAAAAAATATTATGCTCAAGCATAAATATATCTTCAAAGAATCACATCAACAAATTTCCATATGGGGCAAAAGATGCCCCCACTGATATACCTCTAATCTGTTCATACAATATTTCATCCAATGTAAAATAAAAAAAATATTTAAATGACAAAATTCAATGATATAAAAAATACAGTAGGATGTATTAGTTTAGCCCGTAAAGGATCTAAGGGCTTGAATGCCATTGTTATCATTCATACAAGTATAAAGATTATCATCATCAACAAAGTCAAAACTCAAACTTTTTTCCCACTTAACATTCTCTAACTTCTGTAAAAGATGTTTGGAATCCCTCATAAGGGAAACAAATGCTTACAGAAACAGATGCTTGGTGCCAGAGCCAAGGGCTCAAGCTTAATGCCAAGAAATGTATAGTTATCCCCTTTGGGAAAAAACATGTACCCATGAATTACCACATAGGTGGCAGTACACTAAACACTGAAAGAGAATTGGGGACACAGGTGGACAATGGTCTCACCTTTGATAACCACATCGCCACAACAGTCAGGAAATCCTTCTATGTGACAGACCTCATCACTAAGGGTTTTTCATCCAGAAAAAAGGAGGTCATCCATCACTTGATTACTGAGAGATGGTAATGGAGAGATCAGGTAATTAGCCAGGCTGTCAGGTTCAGGGTTTGAGGCTGTGGGTGCAGAATCTGGCCCTCCTGCTGGGACAGCAGGGCAGGGGTCTGGGAAAGGTGCCATGGTGCCAGCAGTGACACACTGCAGAAGAGGGGGTACCAGTGTTGGCATGGCCAGTCTGGTGCAATCAGTATTGTCCTTGGTTTGTCCTGTTTGATTTTTAGTAGTACCTTGGAGAGGAAAGGCAGAGGGGGAAAGGCATAAACTGATAGGTTTTTCCAGGTGAAGGACAGGGCACCAACTTTCTAAGCTTGTTTGTGGGGAGTCCTTGTGCAGAATTTGTCCAATTGATAGTTCTGGGGAGAGGCAAACAGGTCTATTTCTGGGCTCCCCCATTTGCTTGTCAACATGTTGAAAATCCTTGGTTCCAGTTTCCACTTGTGTGGGTCCATGAGGTTTCTGCTTAGTCCATCTGCCAGTGTATTTAATTTTCCTGGCAAGATTTGAGCTTGTAGGTGCACTTGGTAGCTCAAGGCTGTGTTCCACAATACCATGGCTAGTCTGCAGAGGGGATAAGAATGTGTCCCCCCTTGCTTGTTTATGTACCACATAACAGTGGTGTTGTCCATCTTTACCATTAGTTGTCCTGGAAGAATGTGGTCCTTGAAGGCTGTCAGAGCATTCTGTACAGCTAACATTTCTTTTTAATTGATATACAGGTGCATTTGACTTGCGTTCCATTTGCCCTGAATGCACTTCCCTGCCAGCTGAGGCCCCCCATGCATAGTCTGATGCGTCTGTTGTTAGGGTTTGGGCGGTAGGGGGTGGTGTGAAAGGTAGTCCCTTGTTTTGGTGGCAGGCCTCTGCCCACCAAAGGAACTCTAGGTGTAGGCAAGGTATGATAGTAATCATTGCTTCTAGATCCTGATAATGTTGACACCATAGGCTTTTTAGATACCACTGTAGTTTCCTCAAATGCAGTCTTGCATATGGAATTAGAAGAATGCAGGAGGCCATGAACCCCAAGGCTTGCAGTATGTGTCTTACAGATAGCAGGGTTTTTGTGGCCACTTGTTTGAAGTAGGTTGTCAAATGAATTTGTTTCGGCGTGAGTCAAGCCATCTGGAAAGTTGTATTCAAGCTTGCTCCCAGGAATATAATTTGTTGACAGGGTACCAGGTGTGATTTACTTTTGTTTATGGTGTACCCCAGACAAGTTAGAACCCTTTGTACAAAGGCCAGATGATTCAAAAGTATGTCCTGGCTTTCTGCCTGAATTAGACAATCGTCCAGGTATGGGTATATTTGAATATTTCTTTGCCTGCAAAATGCAATAACTGGAGCTAGGCACTTTGTGAATACCCTGGGTGCAGTAGATAAGCCAAAGGGCAGTGCAGAGAACTGATAGTGCGTGTAGCCTGCTTTGAAGCGTAGATATCGTCTGCAAGACTCCCTGATTGGGATGTGCAGGTATGCTTCTTTTAAATCTAGTGTTGCCAACCAGGCATCTTTGCCTAGCATAGGAAGCAACTGGTAAAGAGTCAGCACCTTCAATTTTGGAATCTCCAAAAAGGTCTTTAGAGTAGACCAGTCCAGGATAGAAAGCCATGAATTGTCTTTTCTGGGTACCAGGAAAAGTCATGAATAGAAACCTAGTCCCTTTTCCTCTTCTGGTACCAACTGAATAGCCCCCATGCTTAAGAGAGAAAGAACTTGCCTTTTGGGCCACTGCCCACTGATTTGGGGGTAGGTCCGGCCACCCGCTTGATGTTGGCAACATGTGGAAGTGAAATCTGTATCCCTGGGACACTATGTTTAAAACCCATTTGTCCTGGGTAATGAGTTCTCAGTTCTTTGCATGAAGAGTAATCTTTCCCCCCAAAGGGGCAGTCAGTTGATAAGTGTTTGGAAATTTTAAAAGGAAGTCATTGAGACAGTTTACCACAGGGGGAGTCTTATTACTCCCAGATTTGGAAGTGGAGGCCCCCCACTGCTTAGTCTTGTGTGTCCCCTGGGACTGAAACCTGGGGGGTTTGCTGTGTCTGGGTTTGGCTTGGGAAGACCTGGAAGCGGCTGGAAAGAACCAATTCTTAGAGGGCCAGTGCCTACTAAATCTAGGAGGCTGAACTTGTAAGAAATCTCTTAGACTCTTAGGCTCTTAGATTAGTACTAGGCTACCTGCCCTTGCAAGCCATTTTAAGCCTAGCCAATTATCCCCTGTGAGATTCAAACCCTGTACCTTGTGGTTGTAAGGCAAACACCTTAACCATCAGGCCACTCTCCCAACCCAAATCTTTAACAGTTTGCATAGATCTAGCTTTATCTTCCATCTTTTTAAGAACTTCCTCAGCCTTGTTGCCAAACAGACAGGGTCCTGATTTAAGGGAGCATCCAACAATTTAGCTTTAACATGATCAGGCAAAGATTGCTCCTTAAGCCAAGCATGCCTTATGAGCACAGACCCAGTAACAGCAGCCCTGCAAGAGGCCTCTAATGAATCAAAACCACATTGCAAAATATGTTTTCCAACCTGTTCAGCAGAATGCATTAAATCCTGTAATTCTTTATTTTCCACTCAGGAATCAACATAATTTTCTGTTTAAGCAACCCAATAACATGTTGCTGATTCTTTAACATATGAAACTGGCAGTTTAAAGCCCTAATGGCCAAGGTTGCAGAAGTGTAAACCTTCTTACCCCATCTATCCAGTGCCCTGGAGTCTCTATCAGAAGGGGTAGGATTTTTAGCAGTAGAAGCATTAATGCCCTTGGGCCCCTGTGAAATAGTCTCTGGATCTGCAATAGGATTTAAAAAAAAAAAACTTGTGTGAATCAGGAACCCTGTAATATTTGTCAGGTGTTCTGGGAGCAGGAGGCAAGGAATCAGGGGCCAAACTAGATTCCGAAAAAGTATCATCAACAATGTCTAGTGCAGGAGGAATAGCTAAAGGCCTATGCTGAGGCAGGAGTAAGAAATCCCTAAGCCTCTTTTTTGAATCAGAAAAATCCTGGCTTTCCCAGTGGAAATGTTCCCTTAGAGTATGTAAGGTTTCACCAAAAGAAAAATCCTCTGGAGGGGAAGCAGAGGGAATAGAGTCCTCTGCTTCAGAATCCTCATAAGTAGATAATGGCAAATTCATAAACAACTTCAGTCCTAGGCCTCTTAGAAGGGGGGGGGTGTTGGCTACCCCTGATTAGAGTTATTAGATCTTCAGCCATTCTTATCATTTGTTTTTTAGGCATAGAGGCCTGAGCATGTGGCCTGGGCATAGGTTTTCTAGGCATGGTTCGAGATTTAGGCCTAAGTGAAGAAGGAAGCATCGGTTTAATATGCAAGTCCGAAGGCCTGAATACACCCTCAGGAGCCGGCGCCTGTACAGCGGCTCCAGACTCATTCAAGGTAGAGACATACGCGGGTTCCATAGTTGAAGCATCTTGCGGCATACCGGACTCCGAATGGGTCTCAGTAGAAGCCTGCGAATCAGAAGTAGCAGGTATCAGGGGCTGCGAAAGCGCCTCACTGAGTACCGGTGAACTGGCGACTGGCTTAGGAGAAGCATCGTCGGCAGTTTTGGACCTCGGCGGCCTGTCTCTGTCTTTATCTTTGCGTTTTTTCGGAATCCCGGTAGTCGGATGGCTAACTGATGACATTTCTGGATAATTAAACTGAGAACTGAAACATTTAGAGGCGAAAATATACTGACGATGGATAGTGCACTGATTAAATAAAGCACAACACCGACAGCAAGGTACGTCATGGTAGCAAGAAAAGGTTTCCCCAATGGGGTACTTAGCTTTAGTTGAAGACTTTGGTTCTGAAACTCGAAAACAAAAATTTCAGGTGTTGGCCGACCGGCACTTGCGAACTGCTTCTGCTTCAGGCACCGCATGGCAAGAAAGACTGATGTAATGGCATCGGCTGCATGTTTTATACCCCTGACGACCTGACATCATGGAAGAAGGGACAGCAAACGATGCAGGACTCATGACTTTGCTAATCAGGCCGACTGAGGGCTACCTGCAAGCAGATAACCCAAATGTAATGACAGCAAGTGAAACACGAAGAACATCTATGGTTGCCTGGGCCATGGGGAGTCACCACAATGATCTTAAGTAATTTCTTGTGAATCTTCAGAAGTACCCTGGATATTAGTTGAAAGGGTGGAAAAGCATGCATAAGTATCTATCTTCCAATGCTTCTTGCATGGAGTCTTGGAACAGAATCTTGCCAGTTGATTGCTCAGAGAGGAGGCAAAAACGTCAACAAGAGGAACTATCCACAGATGGATTAGATCTTTGAAAATGCTCTGATGTAGTTTCCATTTATGAAGGTTTGCTTTGGTCCTGCTCAGCTCGTCTGCCACACAGTTTTGCCTGACGGAATGTAGGATGCCTGTAGAATGAGGCTGCGATGTGAAGTTAAATCCCAGGCTAACAAGGATAGTCTGCAAATGGGGTAGAGTCTGGTTCCCCTATGCTTGCCGATATATCGCATCACTGTGTTATTGTCTGCAACCACTAGAAGATGTCCCAAGGAATAAGATGGTTCGGAGAGTTCAGTGCCTTAATCATGTCAAGCATCTCTGTGGTATTTATGTGCTTGCATCTCTCCTTGGTGTGCACTCTCTGAACTTTTATCCATCTCAAAACTGTGCCCCAGGCAAACTCTGAGGCTTCTGTGGTAACTGACTGCTTTGGAGTATGGAGGGAGAAGGGGAGACCTGGATTTTTGAATATCTGTTGTCTCCACCAAAAGATTTCTCTTTTGACAAACCCCAGATAAAGATAAAGGGTGATGATGCTGGGACCCTAGAGATTTCAGATACCACTATATCTTTCTCATGTGGAGTCTTGCCAGGGGTATCATGTGAATCATAGATGCCATGAGACCCAAAGTACTGAGATATTCTCTTGCAGTGACCAAAGTCTGAGTGGAATATCCTATATATAGGTTTAGATAAAGAGCTATACTTTCCTGCTGAAGAAAAGCTCTTTGAAATGAGGTGTCTGGTTGACATCCCAGGAATACAATGTTGTGTAGGAATCAAGAAAAACTTTTGAATGTTCTCTTGGAATTCCAGCTTGTGTAAGAGGTCTTTCACACTGATGAGAGATTGCTGACACTTTGAAAAAGACCTTGCAAAGATAAGCAAGTCATCTAAATATGGAAAAATGTGGATACCCTGTAGTCTGCAATGAGCAATAACTGGAGCTAGATACTTTGTGAACACCCTTGATGCAGTGGATACTCAAAACGGTACAGCACAAAACCGATAATGTGATGCAGATACACAAAACCTTAAGAAGCATCTGAAGTCTGGATGAATAAGGATGTGGTGATAAGACAGCATCTTTTAAGTCTCATGTCTCATGGAAATTGAAAGAGGAAGAAGAGAAAAAGTACAGTTTTGTACCTACCATAAATGTAGATGTCCGAGAGGAATGCATCTGCAGTCTTTACAAATGGGTTGTCCTGTCGTCAGGCAGCCCTTCGGTTGGCCGGATTCCAAAGTCTGGGTCTGGCTTCGGCTGGTGTCGCACTTCACCCGACGTCATTGCGGCAGTTATTCGGGTATAAAGGCATCAGCCGACGCCATTTTCCTCAGTCTTTCTTGCCCCAGATGCCAGGTGCCCTCTTGGATGGCTAAATTTGGATAAATGCCAAAGTTTCCAAATAGTAGAGAGCAAACACATAAAATAAACATGTATGTACATATATACAAACAAATACACCATAATAGATCCCCCCCAAGCTAGCTGAAGATTGGCAAATACCCTAGGAGTACCTCAGAGGGGAAGGAGGCTGGGTAATCCTGACTGCAGATGCATTCCTCTCGGACATCTACATTTATGGTAGGTACAAAACTGTACTATGTCCTTCAAGGATGCATCTGCAGTCTTTACAAATGGGTAGAATACCATAGCTAAACTAGGGAGGAGGAAATGAGAAGAGATTATGGTGTAGTTAGGATCCCTTGCAAAACAGCAGTGGCAAAACCAGCACGGGATCTAGAGTATAGAGGTAAGTTATAATGCTTGGCAAATGTATGCACGGAGGTCCAAGTAGCAGCCTCTATAATGTCCTTGGTAGCCACTCCTCGTAAGAAAGCTGTGGTAGTGGCTGTAGCCCTTGTGGAGTGAGGCCTGATGTTCTCTGGAGTTTTCTTTCCATGGTAGGAGTAACAAAATCTAATGCAATTTCCTATCCATTTGGAGATTGTCTGTTTAGAAATTGGTTTTCCTTCCTTTCCTGTTGCATATGCTACCAGAAGCTGGTCAGTTTTCTATTGTTTTTGTCCTGTCCAGGTAGTAGCGTAATTGTCTGTGTACATCCAAGGTATGTAAGAGCCTTTCTCCCTGTTCTGTGGGTTGGGGAAGAATGTAGGAAGGTGGATAGCCTGATTTAAAGATACTCTGGATACCACCTTAGGCATAAATGTAGGATTTGTTCTCATGGACACTCTATCTTGATGGAAGATCAGGAAGGGTTGCACTGCCATTAATGCCTGTAGTTCAGAGACCCTTCTTGCTGAAGTTATTGCCAGCAGGAAAGCAGTCTTCCAGGATAAGTATTGTAATTCTGCTGTTGCTGCTGGTTCGAAAGGAGGAAGAGTCAGTTTTTCTAGCACAAAGTTCAAGTCCCATGCTGGCAATGGAGGTTTCCTGGGAGGTTTTACATTTTTAATTCCTCTCAGAAACTGTCTGAGCAGAGGATGCGAGAAGACAGGAGGATCCAAGCTGTATTCTGCTGAAATAGCTGATGCATGTATCTTGATGGAAGAGTAGGACAGGCCTGTATGGAAGAGCTCCGCCAAGTACTCCAGGATGTTGGCTATGTTCACCAGTGTCACATCTTGCCCCTTTGCAGTACTCCAGATGAGATACCTTTTCCATTTTGCTGCATAATTTTTTCTTGTTGAAGGTCTACGGGCCTCCAGGATTATGTCTTTAACCCTTTGGGATAAATCTGGGTTAATTGCTGTTATGTAATGTTCCAGGCAGTTAGCTGCAGAGTTTTTAGGTTTGGATGCAGGGTATTGAAGTTGTTCTGTGTTAGCAGTAATGGGATCAGGGGCAGTGTCCATATTTGTTCCCGGGACATGCTCCTCAGCAGTGGATACCAATGTTGTCTTGGCCAGTCTGGGGCTATCAGAATGATCCTCGGACGTTCCTCTTTGATCTTCAGAAGCACCTTGTGCATCAAAGGAAGTGGTGGGAATGCGTATGCTGTCAGGCTTTTCCAACTGAAAGATAGGGAGTCCACCTTCCAAGCAAGTGGGTGGTAAGTCCTTGTGCAGAATTTCTTCAACTGGTGATTGAATGGGGATGCAAACAAGTCTATTTGTGGTAATCCCCATTCTCTTGTGATGGTTTTGAAGATGTCCGGATGCAGCATCCATTCGTGGGCATCTGTTGTAGTTCTGCTTAATATGTCTGCTTGAATGTTTTCCTTCCCTGGTACATAAATTGCCTGTAACTGAATGTTGTAGCTCAGAGCCACATCCCATAGGACCAGTGCCAGCCGGCATAGAGGGTATGAGTGTGTGCCTCCCTGTTTGTTGATGTACCACATAACTGTGGTGTTGTCTGTCCTTATCATCAACTGGCCTTCTTGGAGAAAAGGTCTGAATGCCTGGATTGCCAATTTTACTGCCATCATTTCTTTTAGATTTATGTGCAGATGCAGCTGGTCTTGAGTCCATAGGCCTTGAATGCACTTGCCCATCATGTGTGCCCCCCAACCGAGGTCTGAGGCATCTGTCGTGATGGTTTGTCTTGGTTGACTTTTGCAGAAGGGTAATCCTGTGTTTGATTGGCAGGCCTGAGCCCACCATAGGAACTCTTGCTTCAGGCATGGGATCATTGGAATTTTGGTTTCTAGGCTGTGCTTGTGCTGGGACCATAAATTCTTTAGGTACCACTGTAGCTTTCTCATATGCAGCCTGGCATGAGGGACCAGTATTATGAAGGATGCCATGAAACCTAGAGCTTGTAGCACTTTTCTTGCAGTTAGATGGTTCTGCTTTGTTAATGCCAAGAAGTAGAGAGGAAGTTGCTCTTTCTTTTCTGTAGTTAGAAATGCCATTTGTTTTGATGTGTCCAGTTCTGCACCCAGAAAGGTTATTCTTTGGGATGGAAACAGCCTTGACTTTTTTGTATTGACTGTATATCCCAGGGCTTGCAGCAGGTAGATGACTCTTTGTAAGTCTTCTGTTAGTTCGTTTTTGTTGTCCGCTTGTATCAGGCAGTCGTCCAGGAAGGGATAGATTTGAATCCCCTGAAGTCTGCAATGAGCAATTACTGATGCCAGGCATTTCGTGAACACTCTGGGCGCAGTAGATAAGCCAAAGGGCAATGCTGAGAATTGATAATGCTCTGATCCTGCAAGAAATCTGAGGTATCTTCTGCAAATTGGTCTTATGGGGACGTGCAGGTATGCCTCCTTGAGATCTAGAGTTACCAGCCAAGACTCCTTGCCCAGCATGGGAAGAAGCTGCTGTAGGGTCAGCATTTTGAATTTTGGAACAATGAGGAATGTGTTTAAAGCGGACAGGTCTAAAATAGGCCTCCATTTGTTTTTTTTTCTTGGTACCAGGAAGAGTCTGGAGTAAAATCCCTTCCCTTGCTCCATAGATGGTACCTTTTCCACAGCTCTCATTCTTAATAATTGAGATATTTGTTTTAGAGCTTCTGTCCTTTGAGTAGGTGGTAGGTTCGGCATTCCTCTTTTTCCTGGTAGAGTATGGAAATGGAATCTGTAACCTTGGTCTATAGTTTGCAAAATCCATTTTTCTCTTGTAATGCAGTGCCAGTTTCTTGAAAATAAGGTTAGCTTTCCGCCTAAAGGTGCTTCTAGTTGTTCCCTGGTAGGCGGTGCCACCGCCAAGTCACTGTGATTGAGTTGTTGTAGTGGTGGTGGCTGTATCCGTGCCTCGTTGGTTGTTACCCTGCCACTGGCGACCCCTGTAGGCACCCCTGGATTGGTTTCTGCCTCTAGAGCCTATTCCTGCCTCTTTGTGCCTTAGAGGAGTCTGGAAAGGACCAATTCTTGGAGGGCCAGTTCCTGCTAAACCTTGGAGGTTGAACTTGCAAGAAATCTTTCACTGTTTGCACAGATTTTGCTTTCTCTTCCATCTTTTTTAGTACCTGCTGTGCAGGGGCACCAAATAAATTGACCTTGTCCATAGGTGCATCCAAAAGCTTAGATTTGACATGGTCTGGTAATGCCTGTTCTTTCAACCATGCATGCCTCCTGATAACTGTGCCAGTCATGGCTGATCTAAAGGAAGCCTCCAGTGCATCATAGCCACATTTTAAAGAATGGTTACTAACCTGCTGTATGTTATGTACCATTTCTTGAACATACTTTTTATCTAAAGATTCCTCAGAGGACAGCTTTTTAGTCAACTGGTCAAGCATAAACTCTTGATATTGAATCATATGAAATTGGCAGTTCAAAGCTCTAGCTGACAAAGTAGCAGAGGTGTAAACTTTTTTACCCCATCTCTCTAAGGACCTGGATTCCCTATCAGAGGGGAGGGGGTTTTTAGAAGAAGTAGCTGCTACAGCTTTTGGACCCTGGGAGATAGTCTCTGGATCTGCAAAAGGAGCCTTATATAAGTGGTGATGAGTGTCCGGGACCCTGTAGTACCTATCGGGCTTAGCAGGAGCCGGAGGTAAAGTATCAGGAGCAGTGCAAGCATCATTAAATGCATCATCAACAACAGAAAGAACTGGAGGTATAGCTAAAGGCCTATGCTGTGGCAAATGTAGAAAGGTCCTAAGTCTTTTTCTAGAGTCTGAGAAATCTTGGCCCTGCCACTGAAATTGTTCCCTCATAGCATGCAAAGTTTCCCCAAAGGAAAATTCCTCAGGAGGAGAGGCTGAAGGGATGGACTCCTCAGCATCAGAGTCTTCGTAAGGAGAATAAGAAGCCTCAGGAGGGTCTGTATGTTCTGAGTCATCAGAGGAATCATCTGTGGATACTGGCTCAGGGGGCTCTGCTCTAGGCCTCTTTTCTGGAGGAGGGAGAGGCCCTGTCTGGATGAGGCTGGGCTCCACGAATTAAAGAAATGAGATCCTCAGCCAAAGAAAGCATATGGGAGCTGGTGCTGGGCCTGTGAGAGGGGGGCTTGGCAGGCACAGGTTTTGATGCTTTGGCTGCTTTAGCCCTGGCAAAGGCCTTAATAGACATAGCTGGAGGAGGCCTAGCAGCTCCACGTGCAGGGGTAGAAATATCCAGGGGAATGGTGTCTGATAAATCCTGTGAAACCGCAACAGAAGGTTGGATTTCAGAAGCCGTTTCTACCAGGTTAGAGGAGGCCTCGGTAGAAGGCAAGTTATCAGCTGAAGAAAGAACCGCTTGCTCGGCTTCGGCCGAAACCGAGACACTCGTGGTTTGCTTAACCGCGGTTTCGGCCGAAACCGCGGACCGCAAGTGTCAGTCCTTTTCTTTGCGTTTTTTGGTTATTTGTGTAGTCGGAGGATCCGACAGCATAACGTAGGCAAAATCGGAGCCGAAAATCTGTTCAGCAAAGTCCGATCGACGTCTAAGCGTCCGCCGGTTAAAAGAAGCACAGGCTAGACAAGCTGCTACGTCGTGGTCTGGGCCTAAACAATGTATGCAATAGGAGTGGAAATCTTTATGAGGTATTTGTTTCCCACAAGATAAACAGTTATTAACTTTCTCTGACATCGGCTGAGGCAAGAAAGAGTCCCCAACGGGGTACTTAGCTTTATAGAAGTCTTCGAAGTAGTATTCGGTAGTAGTAATCTCTGGATCTGACCGACCGGCACTTGCGAACAGCTTCTGCTTCGGGCACCACGCGGCAAGAAAGACTGAGGAAAATGGCGTCGGCTGATGCCTTTATACCCGAATAACTGCCGCAATGACGTCGGGTGAAATGCGACACCAGCCGAAGCCAGACCCAGACTTTGGAATCCGGCCGACCGAAGGGCTGCCTGACGACAGGACAACCCATTTGTAAAGACTGCAGATGCATCCTTGAAGGACATCAGCTTAAGTGACATCATTTTGAATTTGGGCACTGTCACAAACAGGTTTAGGAAAAAGATCCAGATATGGTCTCCAATAATTTTCTTTCTTTGGCACTAAAAGTATCCATGAATAAAAACCCTTTCCAACCTGGGAAGGAGGAACTGATTCTATCACTCCTTGGGACAGCATGTGATGAAGAGGAACTGATTCTATCACTCCTTGGGACAGCATGTGATGAACAAGTGGAAACAAGACAGTCAGATCTGGACGATGAGTAATGACCCCCTGGAAAGAAGGAATTTCCTCCCAGCCATTTGTAACATTGATGAATGACTTTCAGAACCCCTTTCAGAAGCAATCTGCTGCCAAAGAGAAAAATGGACATTCACACTTTCTGGAAGAAACAAAGGGTCAGGGTGGGGTGGGGGTATTCACAAGATCTCTTGAATAATCATTCAGATTTGTTGGACTGTCCTTGGTTTGGGGAGGATTGAGACTTCTGTTTGGAACCCCCTGACCATTTCTTCTTAAACATGTTTACTTGTATTTTGTTGAGACTGTTTATTCTGTTTTTTTAACAAGGAAATTGATGGAGAGAGAAAATCCTTTGGAAAATTTGGAAAATGAAGGCTAGAGATAGATAGAGATTCCCTGGATCAGCTTGCCCCTTTCATCACACTTTTTGATTACCTCTGCAGCATAAGGGTGAAATACTACATTTCTTATCAAAGGGAGAATTTAAAATCTCATTTGTAGGATCATCTGGGAGGTTCTCAGAATAAAAGCCAAGCAAATCTCCTCAAAACTGTACCAGTGACCATAGCCCTAGAAGAACTATCAAAAGTCACACACACACACACACACTGTAAACAATGAGTAGTGACCTGTGCAACAGAAGAAGCTAATTTATTTAAAGCCGATTTTCCTCACAAATAAAAACTGCAGATAAAACATTCCTCATACTTTCACAATTTGTAGGAACAAACTTTTAACATACGAGCCTGAAAATTCAAAATTCTGAAAAATCAAAGTTGCAGAAGTATATACTTTTCCCATACCTATTAATACATTTGCCATCCTTATCAGAAAGAGTAGGATTGAAATTAACTAAGTGCTTAGCAGCAGTGGGACTGCCTAAAGCTATAGTTACTGAGTCTGGTTTAGGAACAGTGTATAAAACTTTAAAAGACTGAGGAACTCTGTACATCCTATCTGCCATTTTGGGTCCACTGGCTGACAGTCAGGAAAACTGCAGGCAGTAACACACATCCTCTAAACCAGACAGAGCATGAGGAATGGGTGTAGGTTCTAGAAAATCCTTCTGTAACAACTCTTAGTATTTTCTGAGGGGCTGAGAAAAGTACAGTTGTGTACACATACCATAAATGTAAATGTTCAAGTGTATTCACTGATGCAGTCATCACCTGTGGGTTATCCCTGCTGTGGTAGCCTTTGGCTGGCCCGAATACCAGAATCAATGTATTTCTCCATCGGCTGCAGTCACCTGTAGTCTGACATCAGGTCATCAGTGCTATAACGCAAGGCAGCCAACGCCATTACATCAGTTTTTATTGCCTTAACCCATCAGAAGCACAAGGAAATAAGGTAAACTGGTCCTGGTAGATAAAAGCCACCATAGGAAGCTTATGTCTCACTAGGGAAAGAGGATATAAGGGGGATGGAGGGAGGGAAACCAGGACTACAACAGTGAATAGGCTTGGATATCTGCATTTAGGATAAGTGTACACAACTGTACTATGTTGTTTGTGTTTCACTGTTGCAGTCATCACCTGTGGGAGGATTTCCAAAGCTGAGGAGAGGGGTGGAAGGATAGGTTAGAGCCCTAGGCATGGGTCAGCAAACCCTGCAGAACTGCAGAGGCAAACCCTGCCCTAGACTTAGAAAAAAGAGGCAGGTGGTAATGCTTTGTAAAGGTATGGACAGAGGTGCAGGTGGCAGCTGCCAAGATGTCCCTGGTGGGGACTCCTCTGAGGAAGGCTGTAGGGGTGGAGGCTGCTCTAGTGGAATGGATATTAATAGAGTTGGGGGGGGTTCCCATGTAGTCTGTAGCAGAAATGGATACAGTGTGATATCCATTTAGAAATGGTTTGCTTGGAAATGGGCTTTACCTCTGCCCCTGGGTCAAAGCTGACAAGAAGCTGGTCTGTTTTTCTGAAGCGTTTAGTACAGTTCAGGTAGTATGAGTTGTCTGTGCATGTCTATTGAGTGCAGAATTCTTTCTCCCTTGTTTTGAGGGTTGGGAAAGAAGGTGGGTAGGTGTATGGCCTGGTTGAGGGTCATATTAGATACCACCCTTGGGCTTAAAGGAGGGGTTAGTCCTCAGGGAGACCTTGACTGCATGGAAAATGATGAAGGGCTCAACAGCCATGAGTGCCTAAAGTTCTGAAACCTTTCAGGCTGAGGTGATAGCAAGTAGGAAAGCAGTCTTCCAGGAGAGGTATTTCAATTTTCCTGAAGCAGGTTCGAAAGGAGGCAAGGTTAATTTTTCTAAAACATAATTCAGGTCCCAAGCTGGCATGGAATGCCTTCTGGGAGGTCTGATATTAGAAGCCCCTCTGAGGAATTGTTTAATCAAAAGATGTGAGAATAGGGGTAGGTCTGAATCGTAATGAGCTGAAATGGCTGAGGCATGGATTTCAATAGAAGAGAAGGAGAGGCCACTATTAAGTACCTTGGCTAGGTAGTCCAAGATAAGAGGGATGGAAGGATGTGACATACTGGGTCCCTCTGGACTGGCTCCAGGAGAAGAATATTTTCAATTTCCCTTTGTAAGATTTACTGGTGCTGGGCCTTCTGGCATCTATGATAGTGTCTAGGACCTGTTTCCTTAATATTTCATAGGACGCATTTCATGGGTTCGTACTAGGCTAATTGCCCTTGTGGGCCATTTTAAGCCTAGCCAGTTACCCCATGTAAGAATCAAACCCTGCACCTTGGGTCTGCAAGGTAAACACCTTAACCATTCTGCCATCCCCCCACCCAGAAATAAACAGCCTTTGCAAGGACCCTGCAAACCATAGAGAAAGTGATTTACCACTAAGCCATGTCAAATATAACTCCTCCTTGTTTGCTTTTAAAGTATTAGCCATGCTGAAAGGCTGAGAGTCTGCAAGTCTGGGTGCAGTACCCCCCCCCCTCACCTGGATCAAGAGGTCTGAGATCAGGCGAAGCTGCCTGGGGGGCTGTAAACTCATGCTGCGCAGTAAGGGATACCAATGCTGTCTGGGCCAATCTGTAGCAATGAGGATGACCTTTGGTCGCTCCTCCCTTAATTTGATCAGTACCTTGGGAATAAGAGGCAGAGGAGGGAAAGCATATGCAAAGAGGGAGTTCCAGGGGAATGTCAAGGTATCCACCTTCCATGCTAGATGGTGATACTCCCTGGTACAGAATTTTTTCAGCTGGTGGTTGAGGTGCGAAGCAAAGAGACCCACCTCCAGAGTTCCCCACTCCTGAGTGATCTGCAGAAAGATTTTTCTGTGGAGCTGCCATTCATGGGGGTCCAGTAAGTTTCTGCTTAGTTGGTCTGCCAGGGTGTTGTTGACCCCTGGTAGGTATAGGGCAATTAGGTGTAGACCCATGGAGGTGGCTGTCAGCCAGAGGTTCATGGCTAGCCTGCACAGAGGATAAGATCAGGACCTCTCCTGTTTGTTGATATAACACATTACTGTGGTGTTGTCTGTTTTTATAAGGAGAACCCTTGGCCTGAGATGGGGTTTGAAGGATGTCAGAGCATTTTGTACTGCCATCATTTCTTTCTGACTGATGTGTAAGGGAAGGTGCCGGGCATCCCAAAGACCTTGGGTGTACCTGCCTGCTAGGTGAGTGCCCCAAGCAATGTCTGAGGCATCAGTGTTCTTGGCACAGGCCTCTGGCCACCAGAGAAACTCACCCCTTATACATGGGATCAGAGGGAGCGAGGTCTCCAGAGGCTGACAGTGCTGACACCAAAGGTTCTTTAGATAGTTTCCTCATGTGAAGCCTGGCTAGAGGAATTAGAAGGATGCAAGATGCCATGTACCCCAGGGCTTCCAGGAACTTCCTCGCAGAGAGGTGACGTCTGGAAGCCAGCTGGGTAAAGTAGGAAGGCCGTTTGGGATGCTGTGTCCAGCAGTGCTCCCAAGAAATGATCCACCTGGAGGGTGTTTGCTTTGATTTATTCTCATTAATGGTGAACCCTAGGGAAGGTAGGAGGGTTCTGACAAAGAGAAGGTCCTGGAGCAGCTTTTCTTTGCACTCTGCCTGAATGAGGCAGTCATCCAGATAAGAGTAAATCTGTATATTTCTCTGTCTGCAAACTGGTATGGCCGGGGCTAAGCATTTGGTGAATACGCTGGGTGCATTAGATAAGCCAAAGGGTAGAGCAGAGAACTGAAAGTGTTATGAGTCTGCTCTGAAGCGCAGGAATTTCCTGCAGGACTCCCATATGGGGATGTGGAGGTAGGCATCTTTTAGGTCTAGGGTCACTAGCCAGGCATTTTATGTCAGCATAGGCAGCAACTGCTGCAAAGTTAGCATTTTGAATTTGGGGACCACCGGGGAGGAGTTCAGAATGGATAGATCCAGGATGGGGCACCAAGTGCCCTCTTTTCCGGGAACAAGGAATAGTCTGGAATAAAAGTCTTTGCCTGTTTGATCTGAGGGAACATGTTCTACTGCCCCCTTGGATATGAGAGTTTGGTCCTGTTTCAATGCCTCTGCCCACCAATTTGCAGTTAAGTCTGGGTACCCTCTTGGAATTGGGAGTTTGCTGAAAGAGAATTTGTATCCCTGAAAAATGATCTTTAAGACCCATTGATCCTTTGTTACAGAAAGCCAATTTTCTTTGCATAGGAAGAGCCTTCCTCTTAGCTTTTGGTGAGTGAAGGGATGGCAGAGGGGGAGAGGGAGTCATTGGGAGTCTTTGCCATAGAAGGGTGGCTTAGAACTCCCTGCCTTTGGGGTGGAAGTGGTCCACTGTTTGCTTCTCTGCTGGCCCTGGGATAGGAGGCTGGATGGTCTGTCCCTGCGGGGCTTACCTTGCGCCCTGTCTCTAGGTGCAGGGAAGGACCAGTGCTTAGAGGGAAAGTTCCTGCCGAACATGGGAGGTTGAACCTGAAAGAAATCTTTTACTGTTTGCATAGATTTTGCTTTGTCTTCCATCTTTTTAAGCACCTCTTCTGCTTTTATTCCAAACAAGCGGTCCTTTTCCAGAGGTGCATCAATTAGTTTAGATATGACATGATCAGGGAGAGGTTGTTCCTTCGACCATGCATGTCTCCAAATGACAGATCCTGACACTGCTGCCCTGCTAGAGGCTTCTAGGGCATCATATCGACAGTGCAATGAGTGTTTGGCCACTTGACCAATAGAGTGCAGTAAAGCTGCGAACTCTTTTGAACTGGCACAGTCCAGAAAGGCTGAAATCTTTTGTTTTAATAGTTCCAAAGTGTGTTGTTGATATTTTAACATATGGAACTGACAGTTGAGTGCTCTGTCAGCTAAGGATGCAGAGGTGTATACTTTTTTACCCCATCTGACCAGAGCTCTAGAATCCTTGTCGGAAGGAATAGGATTCTTGGCAGAACTAGTCTTAGCTCCTTTAGGCCCCTATGTAATGACCACTGGGTCTGCAGCAAAATTTCTGTACAGGTATTTGTGAGAATTTAGTACTCTGTAATAATGATCAGGTTTACTGGGAGCCTTTGGAAGGGCATCAGGGGCTAAGCTGGACTCATGGAAAATATCATCCACCACTTCTAAAAGAGAGGGGATGGCCAGTGATCTGTGCTTTCCTTAGACTGGGGGAAATCCTGAGATTCCCATTGGAAATGTTCCCTAGAGAGGTCTTCTGGAGGGGAGGCAGAAGGGATGGATTCCTCTACATCTGAATCCTCATAAGCAGTCAGAGGTTGTTCCTCTTCAAAATCTGAATAGTCAGATTCCTCAGAATCCTGTTCTGTCAATTTCTGGAGAAGGGTGTCTTTTCCTTTTACAACTTGTGGCCTGACTACCCCTGATAAGGGATATGAGATCCTCTGCCATTTTAAGCATTTGTGCTTGGGGTGGTGGAGCAGGGGTAAGATGGTGTCTAGAAGCAGATTTTCTAGGAGTGGCCTGGCAACTAGGTCTAAGAGTATCCGTTGGTCTGAAAGAAACAGTAGTCCCATGAGATGATGTCGTTTTTTGTCTAGATTCAGTAGTGTGAAAGGCCTCCTCAGACGCCGGTGCCTGCGTCGCAGCTCCGAACCCAACCGAGGCCGAGACAGCTAAAGGCTCGGAAGACGAAGAATATTTCTGCGGCATACCGGACTCAAAAAGGGTCTCAGTAGAGGCCTGCATAGATATCAAATCTGGCATTGGGCTGTGAGTGATGACGGCAAAAGTGAAACATGGAGAACATCCTCAAATGTTTTCCAACTAAAAATACTGGCACATTCTAGCAATAGTGTCAGAGAAAGAGAAACATCACAGGAAGAATAAGAAACTGAGCTCTCCTCAGAGTCTGAATCAGAAATCCCTGTATCTCTCCCTGCATGTTCCTGTTCAGATTCAGAATTTTGAATCTCAAGAAAAGGGGAATCTAACTTCTTTCACCAGAAACTACTTTACAAGAAGGATCAATAGCCTGAATTAAACTCTGAGCCAGACCCTGTAAACTACTCCTTTCCAAAGAAACTTGATGAATAGCAAATACATGCTTGGTTTGCGGTTTCTTTTTATCAAGAAACAATGGGGCCAACCATGTTACTAATGGCAGCAGAGGCTTCCCCAGGGATGGTCACAACATTCTGACACAAGGAAACCTTCCTTGTTCTGTCTCCCAAGACTGACAAGAGTGGATCCCCCTCATCCACTGAAGAGACCTCAACAGCCACAGACGACATGGCTAATCTTGGTCCATAGTGGCTGTAGGTGCTAGACCAGAGGGATCTGGAACAAAAGATGACTGGTTTGAAGTACAATAAATGGCCACAGCACAGTTACCGACGTGTGGTTAGGCAAATTCTAACCAGATGTGGTGGCAAAGGCTTTTGCTTAACTTTTTGTTTTTGTGGCTCGAAGCTGAACCAACAGTGGACTGGTAGTCTGTTCCATGTTCAAGCCATAAATGGTGTCTTTTTCACTGGAAGACAAGTGGCAGTTGCAAGCAAACATTACCAGTCCATGAAGGTTTCTTTTTGGACAGAAAAATACAATAAAAAGCACTATAAAACACTAAGCTAACTTCACAAATGTCAAATAAACACAATTTCCCCTAAAGAAAAAAATATTTTCAGTTACTTAATACACTACTTTTAAACTGACAGAACATGAGTGCTGCATTTACAGGTTACAGTCTTGAGTCAGTCCATTAAAACGCAACATTCCTAGCTTTAAAAGAATTTTCCTGAACAGCAAATTAATAAAACATCAACAAAATTAAGAAAATGGAAAATTTCCCTCCAAAGAGAACTTATCTGCCCAACAAAGGAAAGCAAAAGCTAACTTCAATTCTCGAACGCCTCAGAGGAGCATCCTCTTCAGTGGCAGTAAAGCTGTGAAGGGCTTCACACCCAAACTTGTCTTTTAGTCAGCTCACGTCAAGCTACTTGATAGTTTAGGTGCATGGAAGATGCCCTGAAGCTTTGGAAGCTGGTCGGCTGTAATATCCTTGGCAGGATATTACTTGCATAGCTAAAGCTACTGAAGCAGTGATCCATATGATGAACATTGAATAATTCCATTCTGCTTAATGAATAGATTTAAGATATGTGAACTGAGAGCCATTAAATCAGTAACATGTTCTAGAATACCATATATAGCAAAGAATAAAAAGACTTGAAAATATCACCACAAAGAGTGTAAATGAGGACGTCTGAACTTTAGCATAATAAAACTTTTAATACCCACTTTTGTATCAAACTTCTTCAGAAAATACTTTAACTTAAAAATGATGATCAATCTCAAATTAGATACAAACAATTGCAAAACACTTTCAATCATTCAATAAAACAATAACACTTTAAACCAATGAAATGTTTTCTAGCTTGCCATTCTGCTGCTTTTTTCCACCTGTTTTTGTAGTCCCCCTCACCCCTTTTGTCTTGCAAGATTTTTAAAACAGCAAAAGAAAACTATGTAGCTGCTGCAAGTGAGAGAACGTTCACTAAAAGAATTTTTTATCCTTAATTTTAATTGCATAGGCATGTTCCTTGATTCTCTCGCTGAGCCCTCTAGTCGTCATTCCTCACATACAAACTGGTACATCCCGGACATATACCAATCAAACTGGTACATCCCGGACATATACCAATCAAACTGGTACATCCTGGACATATACCAATCAAACTGGTACATCCTGGTCATATACCAATCAAACTGGTACATCCCGGACATATACCAATCAAACTGGTACATCCTGGTCATATACCAATCAAACTGGTACATCCTGGACATATACCAATCAAACTGGTACATCCTGGACATATACCACTCAAACTGGTACATCCTGGACATATACCAATCAAACTGGTACATCCTGGACATACACCAATCAAACTGGTACATCCTGGACATATACCAATCAAACTGGTACATCCTGGACATATACCAATGCATACAGCGCCTACGGAAGCACAAGTAAATCTACCTGTGGTCCTGATAGTATATGGAGTGTGATTAAGTGACACATACGGACCCTCATGTATAAACCTGTACGACCGACAACTGTTACACTTATAAGTACCAAAGCTTTTATTAGCAATAAGGGGATAACTTTTAGTATTATCCCTTTCTAACATGCACTTAATACAAGTATTTTTCCTGTATACAAAAAAGAACTTTCACCAAAAATCCCATGTAATTCGCTATTACCTTTAACAATTCTCCAGTTGTTGACAATTATTTTCTTTATGTTATATGCATCTACTGACATGTCTATACACAACCTTAGGGTGCATGTATTTATAGTAGCCTCATACTGGACATTACACTTTTTTCTCTGATACCCTTTTTTGAGAATGGGCCAAAACTACTGTTCTCTCTCAGAAATAATTCCCTGTGCAGTCTTCTCTAACAGATCAGTTCTGTAACCCTTATCTTCACACAAAGAAATAAATAAACTTGAGCTCTTTTAAAAACTGATGGTCATCACTGACCATACGAGAAGCTCTAAGAAATTGACCTCTTGGTATATTTCTTTTTATAAAGCTGAGGTGATTACTGCATCGATGTAAATACCCATTAGAAAAACTGCTGTTTCTATAGATTCTGCTATCAAATCTGTGATGTAATAAATTCCATTCAAGCTGGGCATCTAAAAAGTTAATCCTCTTTCCCTTTTCTCCTTCTATAAATTTAAGAAATGTGGAACTTTAATTTAAACCTGCACAAAATGCTGTGTTGTTCCCTTCTACTGCTCGAGAAAGAACAGATCATCCACAAATCTCGTGTAAAAGACCATCTTATGATAGTCACTGATGGGTAAGATTTCCCTTTCCCACAAACCTAATACCAAACTGGCATAGGCTGAGGCAACTGTTGCACCCATAAGTATGCCCTTCTTTTGTTGATAATATCTGTTATTGAATATAAAGAAACTATTTCTTATTAGGATCTACAGTAAGGCACAATATGACTGAACCAGTGAATTGTTAATGTCGGTGTATTTGTTAAGGAATAGCATTACCAACATCCTCCTGGAAATTCCCATTTATGCAAAGGAGCTTGCCTAGACAATTTCTGTTCCATCTCACACAGTGCCCATTCTCTGCATATGTATTCAATTTCATCATTTAAGTCTGGACATTTTTACAATACCCAGATGTCGGAGTTTAATAATTTCACGATGACTTATCATTGAGAACTCTGGTTTCCCAAAAGGTCATGAATAACACCCTTTATCATCTGATAAGTCATATCTTCTCTTATTCTCCTCCAAGGCCAGCCTTTCACCACAAAGATTAACACATGGGAAACTTCTCTTGTCAGTTCAAATCATTTGAGCTTTTGTTTCAGTTTTTAGAGAAATTTCTTGAAATTACCTCTACAAGAGCACTTTGTATGCTTTGTTATTGTCTGATTTTTACCAGATTTCACTACTTCCACGTCCTTTGAACATTTAGTCCCCAACCTGGTAATCAAGAGCTGCTAAAACTGCACAACTATGGGCATGTGCTGCTGTCATGGTAGGTAGAGGGTTGTCCTTGCCAAACAGTTATAATGATGGCTTATGGCCTACTTCCAAATGAAATTTCCACCCTACAGGTGCATTGTTCTCCAGTCCACCTACCCCCATTTATTCTCCTTTGGGCAAATAGCCTTGCAGTCCACTCACTCTTGTACGAGCAAGAGGCAAGCAAATATAGGAGGAGCGTCATCATCTACATAGGGGATTAGGGTTTTATTTTTAGTCTTTATTTATCTATTGCAATATACAGGTAGGTGGGTAGGAACTGAGTAGCTTCGACCCAGGCTTCAACAGAGTAGTGAACAACAGTAATAATTATAAAGTGACGCTGATAAGTTTGTAACATACATTGAGTTTAATGTTATCAACAGTAACACATTTACAGTGGATGGAACCTGGTGATTATGCTCCAATATTCAGAGAAAGGCAAATCAGTTAAGTGCTAGAGTGGCACAAGACCCAACCTTAACAAATGCTAAGCACCCTCTGCTTATGTTGTTAAGGTCAGATCTCTGGCTAGGCAGTAAAATCTGCCAGTATTGACCAGCAAATGACAGAGGCAGAATAAACGATTTATTTCTGTCTGCTCTCTGTACCGGGTGTCCCTAATTTCCTGTTATAAACTGAGAAAGTTACTAGAGTAACACGATGTGTGTTCCCTTGCATTTTATGAAGGATACAAAGTCTGAAACTTAAATCTATTTCATTATTTTATGAATTCAGTCCTCAGTAATTTGTCTGAAAACCATGGACTTTATGTGGAACAACCCAAACATCTGAGGCATAAATCTGGACATTCTGGGAAAAATCTAGATAGTTAAGAGGCCGGGAAGGCAAGCCTAAATAAAAGGGATAGTTTTACACTGCCTTTCTGAGAGCGCTTGCCAAGTGCTGTATAGCTTTGAAAGCTGGCAAAACACTTAGTTTTTTTTTTTTTACTGTAACCAGTAGTGCATGGAACAGATAAAGCTTCATACACTACAAAGTATTATGGTTGGGTCGCTGATCCTAACCTATTATCTGTTCTTAACATAGATAGCAAGATTCACTAACATCACTTTCTAGATAAATTTCTTAGCATCTAAGTCTCAAAGACATAAGTCAGTTAGGATCGTCGACCCACTCATAATCCTCAATGTTATACATAGATTACAAATGTTATTAACAATAATATAGCAAACTACAAACACATATATTCAGTGAAAACAGTAAGGTTAGGCTGTTATTTGCAATATTTACATATCAAAGTTTGTCTTAGTTGGTTTCACAAGCAGGAACTGGAAAAGGTCAGTGTCTTTATTGTAACTTATTCTGTGTCTCTGAAACAGTTGCAAGTATTCATTCTTTCAATTTTTCGTAACTTTTAATTAAAACTCCTGTATCGTGGTTTGAGATCTTTTCTCCTGTTGAAGGCAGTTCCATGTAGCAGGGGCATTTTTGGTAAAGGCTTTTTCTCCTGTGGAAGAGCCAAATGAGACCATACTACCAGTAGCCAATCGTCTAGGGTGTTACAGAGAGTATAATCTGGGTCTACTGCTAAAAGCTTGCGTTTTAGAGAGCAACAGCTGAGTGCCAGGGGGTGCAACTTAAGGAATGTAAGTAAATCACAATGATGTGTCTAATGACTGGCTAGAAGGGCAATTTTGATCATTTTGTTTACTGTTGCTTGGAATTTTTGTGTGTTTGCACTAGAGTACAGAGTCAGTAAAGGTGGCCTGTACTCACGTTTGGGTATACACACATTTTTGGCTATTGACTGTCTAGCTTTATGGGTAAGTAGATGAGTTAATGAATGATAAAACATGGTTTTAGCTGAGAAAGAAACTTGTTTACAGCATGGTCAGTGTGTGGTGAGAAAAAATTGTGGGGCCAACAAAGTTATGTTGAGTAAGAGTTGATAAAATGCTGTTTGAAGTACCAGTCATTTGTAATAGAGACAGGGCAGAGATTTTTTGTATTGTGACAAACATCATGCTAGATTTGTTGGGGTTTATCAAGAGAGTGTTTGTTCGTACATTTACATAGTGAGAGGAATTCCCCTGCATAATCTGCTGTAGTTGGAAAAAGGGATTTGCTGAATTTCATGACTGTTAACAGTGGGGTGGATTAAGAAGATAAGGGTAGAACCTTGCAGAATCTGGAGGAGGTTAAGAAGGTAAGGCAAGGCTATAGGTGATGATACTCACTGGGGTGCTACTGAGAAAAAGTATAAACAGATGGAGATACAATGGTGAACGAGCACAGAAATTGATAAAATAGAGGGGAAGGGGCTAAAGGAAATAGGGGGATACAAGTAGGTGTGGGGTAATAGCCAAATCATTACGAACCGTTAGGAATGGTAGTGAGAGATATACATTGGGGGATGTTTACTTATGGGGCCATTAGTAACTAGGAGCAGTGAGCTAAAAGAATCAACAGAATTAAGAATAGGGTACCAAGGACTACAATAGGCAGTCTCATAAAGCTATTTAAATTCAGAAGGGGGAATAAGGGTAATTTCTGACTGAAATAAGCTACATGAAGGCAGGCATCCAGTGAAGATGAATATAGACAAAGACCCATATTTGGAGGTCCCCAGGAATAATGGAAGAGGAATACCATGACTGGAACTGAATGTAATCCTTGTTCCATGTGGACTGCCATGATAGCAACTGAATTCAATACCTATTTCCTGTGGACTGCCATGGTAGGAACTGAATTTATAGAATTTAATTCCTGTTCCCTGTGGATTGCCATGGTAGGATCTAAATTTACTGAATTAAATCCCTGTACTCTGTGGAATGCCATGGTAGGATCTGAATTTACTGAATTAAATCCCTGTTCTCTGTGGACTGCCATGGTAGGAACTAAATTTACTGAATTTAATCCCTGTTCTCTTACTGTCCTTGTTTACCTTAGTGTGTGTATTTTGCTTTTTACAGTATTTTAACACATTAATGTTTTTATTACATTTATACAGACTGTGCTAAACTTTATTTTTGTTTTCTGTGCAAGTTATGCTGTTATTTAATACGTTTGCGTTATGTACATAATATATACATGTTACTCATTTCATGTTAGAAACACAAAGTATGCTGTAGGATCAATTCCTAATACACCTTGTTATTATACTCTGCTATACACAATATCTTTAATAAAAGCAACTTAGAAAATAAACTCTAAAATCAATCACAGTGACAAACACCACAGATTCTTAAATCTGCAACAGTGATTATCCTCTGTAAGCCTTATGAAATTCTTTAATAAAAGCAACTTAGAAAATAAAATCTAAAATCAATCAGTGACAAACATCACAGATTCTTAACAGATCTCAAACACTGGTTATCCTACGTAAACCTTTTGGGATACCAGTCTTAGTGGGAAGGCTTAACTACATGCTCTGTGTGCAAAGGAAGAGTCTGGGAAGAGTAGTTATTAACTTCAATAGCATATCATTTACTTAGTTAACAGATATACAGAGCAGCTACTACTTAAACCGCTGTGTGCGCATGTGAATTCTGCGAGTCTGTGTCTGTATCTTGGCCTATGTGGAAGGAGACAAGCAGAAACAAACAGTAAAATACAAAATACAGGAGGATTCACACAGCCTAAATGTTGTTTGGATTACAGCAGATACCCACATATAAATGACTGTCGGCAGATTTTAATGCTTTTCTGTCAGTTCTACTAACAATAAAATAGACATGCATGTGCAAACACACACACACACACACACACACACACACACACACACACACACACACACACACACACACACACACACACAAATTTCTAGATACATCCTGGCCATTATCACACATTATTTGCAATTACAATGGGGTAAGAACTCTTCTAAAATCATACTTCTTGGTCTAAATGTTGCTTTCAATTTTCACAGAAGTTGGATGACTGGAAGACTAATACCTCCGTTTGGCGGACTATAAATGTTGCTTTCAGTTTTCACAGAAGCTGGATGACTGGAAGACTTAATACCTCTGTTTGGCGGACTACATTTTTTCAGGGCATGTCCACATATGTCTCTTTGTGTAAATCAAGATGGTATGAATTTCAGAAGGCACTGAAGACAGCCTCACAGGAAGGGCAGTACACAGAACACATTTTTGCTTAAAATTATATAAAAATAATGCCAGTCTGAATTAAACCTGAAACCATTGTTCTTAAATGCTTAAAGTACCTAGACATGATGGCCATTCTCACTTATGAAAACAACGGAAATAAGAAGGTCAGCTCTACTGATGTGTTATGTCTGGCAGACTCCCAGGTGTGCTGGATCACGGAATGTTTTCTTCAATTAAAGTATCTTAATTTTGTTTTTTTTAATCTCAGTTGCCCTCATTGGATTAACTCTTTACTTCTTGCTAACAATGGCATGGATGGCATACCATTAAAGAATGAAAGTGGTTTTACTTGCTGTAGGCAGGTCACAGCCACATACTTACTACATAATGTGAAAAAAAATTAGAAGTGCTATGCTAGTCCTAGCCCAAAGTATCAGAAACATAAGTGACACCTTTTATTTTACTGGAACAGATAATTTGGAATGAGACAGTCTTGAGTCCCTTTTCTGGAAGCTGTAAGATGTCAGACTTCCCAATAAAACTTATCACATCTCTGCATCTCAGTGAAGTGAGTCACAGTGTATTATGAACAGACTACATTTCTGCCTATTCTGCATGTTATTCTGCATGTTTTTTAGAAGGTACGCCCCCGGAATTAGTTCAATGCCTTGCCATGGTTCGAAGATTATTTCTGAAAACAGGACAGTTCCTCCCAGTGTTCCTGTCCACTTATCAAAACTAACTAGCTTATGTGCACGTTTGCCTGCAAGTTGCAGTTTTGTTGACGATAATTAGTGCAGAGCTTACAAAAGGTTAGGAAGATACCTATCAGTTACACAGATGAACATAAGTGCAGTAATCGTGAACAATACTGTGTATCAACAGGAATGATCAGATGGAGAAATATTTGCTTTTGTGAGATGGGTGTTCCAAATCTCAAGCCAGATTTTCCTTAAGGATGTGCTAACAATTGGCAGTGGTTACAAAACAACTGCCCTTGTCCAGTGAGGATAGCTTTTTGACTAAAAGGCCTTACAAAAACATCTGTGCAATTAAGCATTTCTGAACTATTGTATAAAAATGTTTAACTTTCCAGGATAGTTGTATAACATCTTCCCACAACAACAGATGTCCTACTGTTGCAGTATTTATAACATGAGGGATTCCCTGCCAAGGGCGACCCAACATCCGGCCAGTATACCAAAACCTTTTACTACTTGTAAGTATGTGGGACGCCTCCCTGAGTATGTAGGGCATAAATGCAAGGTCCGCATGCACTATCTTCAGAATTGAATGCTCCAGAAGGAATGCCAGTCTAATGAAACAAGGAGGTAAATCATACACCCATAAGAAAAAGCAATACCCAGGGGGTTAGGGGGGAGGGATAGAATACTGCAGCAGTGAAGAGGAGGACATCTATCGTTATGGTAAGATTTTACACAACTATACCTTGTCCTTTGCATTCATAACGTGAGGGACAGGACCAAAGTCCATAAAGAAACTTGGGAAGAGGAAGGCACAGCAGAGGTCTCTAAAAAGCCATGACAAATGGCCCTAGCAAAAGTAGTTCTAGCTCTAGAGATTCCATCCAACTTTTAGTGTTTGGTGAAGGTATCTACAGAAGTTCATGTAGCTGCTTCAGGAATGGAATTAGTGTCCAAACCCTTGAAGAAAGCACCAGATGAAGCCACAGAGCTAGTAGACTGAGCCTTAACAGAAAAAGGAAGTCTCTTACCATGAGAAACATAACAAAAAGAAATAGCTTTAGAAATCCAAAAGGAAATAGTTTGCTTGGAAACAAGCAATTCCAAGGACCTGGGATGAAAAGAAACAAAAAGATTATGATTTCTTGACAGCCTTGGTTTTATCCAAATAAAATCTGACTTATCTATGTACATCCAAGGTGTGTAGTACCTTCTCATTAAGAGATTGTGGAGAAGAGAAAAAGGTGAGCAAATGAATGGATAAATCGACAACTCATTCACAGCCTTGGGCATAACGAAGGATTAGTACACAAGGACACCCTATCCTTATGGAAAACCAAAAAAGGAGGAGAGGATATAAGAGCTTGAAGCTAGGACACCCATCTAGCTGAAGTCAAAGCTAACAAAACAGTCTTCCAAGAACATTGCTACAAGGAAGGTACACAGCTGGAGGCTCAAAAGGAGCCAAAATCAATTTTTCCAAAACAAAAATTAAGATCCCAAAAAGGAGAAACAGGCTTGCTGGGAGATCTAAAATTTAGGACGTCTTTGAGGAATTATGTAGCCTCAAACCTAGAAGCTAAAGGAAAAAATACGGGCAGACAAGCAGAAACAGCTGACAAGTGGGCCTCGACAGAGGAATGGGCCAACCAAGCATTCAGCAATTCACACAAGACAGAACCAATGGAACATCCAGTCAGTGGGTCAAAGTTATGTGAAAGACACAAAACAGAAAACCCCTTCCATTTAGATAAGTGGGATTTCCTAGTAATTGGTTTTCTGGCCTCCAGCAGAACCCAAAACACACCCTCAGAAAAAAGGTGTCTGAAAGGAATCAAAATCCTATCACCCACACAGTCAGTTGCAGAGTCAACAGGTGGGGATGGATAAGAGAACCTTTGTCTTGTGTGAGAAGGTCCATCCTGTGAGGTAACTTGTGATGATTGCCCTTGGCTAAATGCAGAAGTGGGAAGCAATGCTGTCTTGGCAAAAAGGGAGTCATCGGCAAGACTTTGGGTTTTCCTGCTGAATTTTGAACAGGACCTTTGGAATGAAAGGAAGGGGGGTATGCACAAAGAAGCATCCCCTTCCAAGAGAAAGACAGAGCATCCACTTGCCAAACTAGAGGACCTGGGACTCTGGCACAAAACAGATGAAGTTGTCTGTTCAGAGGGGAGGCAAATAGATCTACTTGAGGAGTACCCCACTGAAGGATAATGCCCAGGAACACATCGCTGTGAAGCATCCATTTGTGGATTTGAGTTAAGGACCTGCTCAGAATTTCTACCATATAATTCTGACTGGAGATGATGTACACTACCTGAAGAATGGCATGATACTGAACCTGAAGCTCTCACACTAGAGGAGAGCCAGCCTGCAAAGAAGATAAAATTTAGTCCCCCCTGTTTGTTTACATACCAGAGGACTGTAGTGTTGTCTGTAAACAGCTTGAGAGGACCTGGAAGGAAAACAGGATGAAAAGTCTGAAGGGCCAGCAGAAGCACTCTCATCTCTTTGATGTTGATGTGCTCCTTTCTTTAGGAAGGTGACCAGACACCATGTACTAAGGTATAGTGGAACCAGGTCTCCGTGACTGTACAAATTTCTGAGTATTAATGGACCCAAAGGCTGCTCCCCAACCTACATCTGAAGCATCTGCGAACAGCTCTGGAAAGGGAACAAGAGGATGCAGACAGAGACCTGGTTCAGGGTCACCTGCTGAATCCACCATTGGAGTTCCTTCTTCAGACAAGGAAGAGGAGGGACCAAAGCCTCAATGAGGGACATAGCCTTTGGAGGAGGGAGAGAGGCCAGCATAAGGTCTGTCTGTATCCTGACTGAGCTCTTGAACTGTGTGTCTCAGGCAGGTACTTCCCTAGCCTTAAGCAGCATTTTACCTTCACCTAGGATGATGCCCCAATACAAACAGAAAATTACTGACTTCAATAATTAGTTTTGTTTCTGGTGTCATTCTAAAGGGATACAGTATCTGTCAGCCTGGGATGACATGATCGACAAACCTCGATGCTTTGCCAGAGATGGTCTTCATCTGTCATCCCTCAGATTTCAGCTACTGGCTAAGGCTTTTGCCAACCCCATAGTGTCTTTCTAGACAGTGTCTCAAGGACAAAATTCTAGATGTAAAAAACTCCATCTAAAAACATCTTCAAGGTTGTGCTGCTATATGCTAGGAGTCTTAACATGAAACTGCACTCACTGGAGGCAGTCCTCATCTTGGAATACTCAGAAATTTGTACAGTCACGGAGACCTGGTTCCAGACTATGGAGAGCACCCCAGCCATAGTGGACTACACCTCCTTCCACACATTCAGACCACAAATTGAAGGTGTGGAAACTAAAGGAGGCGGTGTATCAATATTCATTACAGATAAATACACCTTCAGTTTGCTTAAACAATATGATTCCCTGGAGATACTTCACGTGCAATTAACATTGGTAGGACACTTATTCAAGTCTTTGCCAGCTACAGGACCCCCTCAATCAATCAGGCCACCCACTCTACCTATTTGGATCTACTTGAGTGTATCAAGATACATCCAAACATCATTGGTTTGGGTGACTAACTATTCATCCATTGATGGGGAAAATTACTTCTGCTCTAACTCACTTGTCCAAAGGTTCCTCGACTTTGTTAACGCCAGTGCCCTGGCCAGCTCTTTGACACCCCCACAAGGGGTGCAAACATCCTGGATCTGGTGCTTACCGATATGGGCGACCACTGTAGCATCCTCACTGTGAGGTCTTCCCTGGTGAGATCTGACCACAAATCAGTCTCATTCGAAGTAACTATCATGCCTACCCCCCCACCCCACCCCCCCGCCACCCAAAAGCAACTAGACTAAAAAACTTCTTCAAAACAGACTATAACCTCTTACAGGATGGCATAAATAGCTTTACTGCATCTCCCCCCTCAGATGGATATGGCAACTATGCAGAATTCTACAACAATGCTTTACACAAACACCTGTATAACTGCACTGACCCGGCTGCACCTGAGCACCTGATAGGAACAAAACAAGCTCCTCAAGGAAGCACAAACCTGCCTGGTGGACAACTGCCATTAACAGGCTTTACAATAAGGGGAAGAAACTGCTGTCCAAGAGTAAGAGGGAGTGAGCCCTAACCTGGAAACACTCCCTCCTCAGCCTAAACAAGCAAATAAGACTTCTTGTGAAGTCCTCCAAAGCAAACTATGAATCCAAATTACCTTCCATAATTAAGGACAACCATAAGGAGTTATTTAATTACATCTGTAACTTAAAAGGAAAGGCCCAGATTTGTGCCAAACCGGTAGTTAATACCACATATACTGAGCCTGTGGACATAGCTAACCTGTTAGTTGACAGGTTCTATGAAAACATCACTCCCCTGTCCCCACCACACTATCACCTGTCCTCTACCTTGTACCTCTAAAGAGCAGGTCAAAGGCCAAATACACAGCATCTATGCGACCTGATAACATCCCAGGTTGCATCCTACGATAGCTCAAACAAGAATTAGCAACACCACTGGGTATACTTTTCAATCATAGTCTTAGCGCTGGCTTCATCCCAGCTGAATGGAAAATGACCATCATTATCCCCTTGCACCAAGATGGTGCTTCCACTGACTCTGGCAGCTATAGACCTATTAGCCTGACTAGCCTTATCTGCAAGGCCATGGAGTGAATCATCATGGACCTTATAAACAAAGATATAGGTACTTCAAATACTTGACCCTACTCAGTTTGGATTTGTCAAAGGGAGATCATGCTTGATAAACCCGGTGGACTTCTTCAAGTCAGTCACCAAGGCCATGAACAAGGGGAAATCTGTGCATACAGCCTACTTAGACTTAGCCAAGGCTTTTGACACTATCCCCCACTCGGGTATCGTTACCAACTCACCCAGGTAAGTATCAGTCCCTATATCGTTGCATGGGTCGCTAACTGGCTCACTGATAGAACACATATAGTGAAAAAGGAGGAATCCACCTCCAACAGCAGACCTGTAACCAGTGGTGTTCCACAGGCATCAGTCCAGGGATCTCTACTGTTTGGAATCTATTTCTCCAAAGTACAAGCTAAAACTAAAGATCTGCGACTGACAATGTTTGCTGATGAGTGCAAACTGGGAGCTATCATAGAATCTCCAAACAATGTCCACATCCTACAAGAAGGTCTTGCACAAACGAATGTTTTGTGCCAAAGTCATGGCCTTAAACTCAATGCAAAAAAATGTATTATCATCCCTTTCAGTAAGATCAAAGTTCCTGCTCATTACCACATCAATAACAACACCCTAAGTACACACTCAGTGGTGAGAGACTTAGGCACACAGGTTGACAGCAACCTTACCTTTCATCACCATGTCTCCACAGTGGTAAGAAGGGCATTCTATATTGCTCAACTCATAAGTAAGGGCATTGCATCCAAAAAAAAAAAAGAAGTTATAACCTCACTGTACTCTTCCTTCATTATGCCAATAATTGAGTACAACACCCCTTTTGGTATGTAGCTTTCCAAGCACCTGCAGCAGTTGGAGACATCACAAAGGTTCCTCACAAGGAAGAATCAAGGTCTTCAGCATCTGTCCTATATGGATAATCTGAAATCACTGTCACTTTATTCCGTTTCATACAGACTACTCAGAGATGATCTATGCCTTGCATATAAGGCAATCTTTGATCCTGCTTTATTGGAAATGCTGCATATCCACAAGTCAAATGGTACACGGGTTACTCACTCTAAAGACTTTAACCTCGTATGTAACATTTACTGAACCTGCTAGAGGGACAGATTTGTCTCCCAAAGGTTACCACACCTTTGGAACGGACTCCCACTTCATGCAAAAAGCATGCTTTAATTTTTTTTTTTTTATCAGTTGTAGATTGACAGCTTGTGTTCCTGTTTAAGATGATGAATTTTCAATGCTTGGTCATTTTGTGTGTGTGTGTGTGATATTTTATCTACCTTATGCAAACACAACAAAATGATTCTGATCTGATTCATTGATCATTCTTATCTACCAAGATGCTACACTTTTTATCTCTTATACCTTACCTTGTGGTTAGACTCGCCATCCAAACTTGCAGTAGTAACATAGCATACCCCTTCTTCTCTGCTTGTCGACAAAAGTATAAGATCACATGGAAACACTAAATCTTCTGTAACCTGTACTATATCACCAACCTTGAAATAATAACAAAAAAAGTTATTAAGCCAGCTGTTCGACAAGCATAATGGCAGCATGCTTACAGAGCATATTCTGCACTAATATTAGCAAATGTTGAAACATTACAAACATGTTCTAAATGATACTGAGTACATAATAAAATCTATACATTCTGCTTGCATACATATTCTGCCATCAAATTCACTCATTTTCCAGCTCATTTTTGTATACAAAATGCTTTAGCACAAACCATGGACAGCATACTGCAAAGACTAAAATAAAATAAAAAAACACTCCGCATGGCATAGCACACCAGAATCTTTAATTAAATTTAGTTTAAGCGCTTTCATCCCACCATGAAAGGAACTTCATCAGAAACAAATTGAAAACAGACTTCCTCACATTTAAATAGAAAAATGTGGCACATTTAAAAAACAGAACTAAACAGATACCCCCTGTAAAAAACAACATTGCAAGAAATGTTGAGGGTTATGTATAAATATCACAGAAATGGAAAAGATATATATTTATGTGTATGTATGTCTAAAAGTGGTCGATACATTATACAAATAAAATAAATAAATAATGTAAATATTTAAGAACAATTAATTTTATGACAGGCAGGCAGACGATTTCCAAAACTGGCTTAATACATATTAAATCATTAATACCCACTGGAGCAGTTGCATTGTGTAATATTTACCAACAGAATTCCCTGTTTTCAACCATAGTCTCCCAGTCACCTCCCCTTACTGGGTGTGCTATCTTTTCTAAAATGGTAAATCCAAGCTTTTTAAAATCTTTGCACAGTAAAGAATGTTTACACAGGGCATTACAAGAATTTGCTTTACTAACTGCATAGTTATGCTGGTAAATTCTTCTCCGCAGGGGGCCGATAGTCTTACCGACATAAAATGCTGGATAGGATTAACAACAAGCAATATAAACAACTTCC
This sequence comes from Protopterus annectens, assembly GCF_019279795.1. NCBI lineage: Eukaryota > Metazoa > Chordata > Ceratodontiformes > Protopteridae > Protopterus > Protopterus annectens. The sequence goes on along the minus strand of NC_056749.1, from coordinate 674,118,007 downwards.
TTAGTAATGCAATTACAACTGCCCTTGACACTGATTAATCTGGGAAAACCATGAACAGAAAAACAATTTCTTTCAAAAATGATCCTCCACTGTTTACATGGTCCACATCATTTCATACCTAAACCTTTGGTGAAATTCCCTTCATGACTCTTACCGTTTGAAATTTTTGTTATTTTTAAAAACAAATCTAGGTTGTTGTCCTAAATGGTTAGTTAGTCCAAGGCTTCCGAATACAGTACTCCAATGGACATTAATGGAGTTTTTCAGAGAATAAATGTCCTTGCTATATTGCAGGACTAATGCCTGTGAACAGTTACCAGCACTTGTGACTTCATTTTACCCATCACAGAATTAGAATGCCACAATAATGGGTCATATCTAAGATTTCTGAATTTTAACACAAACCTACTAACTTCATTCAACATATCATGTGGGTTAACTCCGTTCCTAAACAATTTCACAGAGTTTGAGGACTTCAGCTTGAAACACCAAATTGTCAGATACTGATCTACTAAGCCTGATCAGTTGTCCTTTGAACAAGTTATTTTTCTGCCATAAAGGGTGTTAGCTGTCAAAATGCAGAAAAGCATTTGAAAAAAGTACTCCTCCTAAAAATATTAGATTTGTATCTGCATTCTTGTAGGTTTTTGTACAGTGTGATTTCTAAAAAGTCGATTGACTGTTCATTCCACTGACAGGAAAATTCAAGAAAATCGGTGGAAAGGTTTTAAAAGTCTAAAAATGACTTCAATTCCTCAGTACTGCCCTTCCACAATAAAGATGTCATCATGGTAGATTTCAAGCATAGAGGAAAAAGGTGAATTTAGAACCACTGAGGTTTTCCAAAACCAAAACACCATATTAATAAAAATGGGGGCTGAAGCTGCCCCCAGTACCACACCTCTATGCTGCTTGTAGTATTCATCTTCATAACATACAAAATTGTTGGTCAACACCAACTCCATGTATTGAAAAATTGAGTTGATGTCTGAATTGTTCATGTTTGTACCCATAGCCATGGCTTGATTAAACCAATCCAGCCTCACCTCGTGGAGGATCACAGAAAATAAGTCTTCCATGTTGATGGTTACAAACAGAGCATCTGGCATAAGTGTAAAGTTGGAAATTATCTCAAGAAAGTGCCAGCAGTCCTTCAAAATGTGCCTTTTATCAGCAGAAAATTGCTTGAGCTTTAAGTCTACATACTTAGCCAAAGGTTCAGTTTTAGACCCAGCAGGTCTAAAGACGTGGATCTAAAGGGGGGTTGGAGATGAATTTGTGGATCTTGGGAATTCCAAAAATCCCTGGAATCCTAAGGGTTTTCACAACTAGTAATTCCATGGTAGTCAAAGGTTGGCCAAAAGTTACAAAAATATCCTCTAAGGCCAAATCTATAATGTGGTATACAATGTTGATCTCATTAGGTGAAACCTCAGCAAAGAATCTTCCATTGTGTATATAATCCAATATTTTGGAGGAATACAAATGTCTATCTATTAAAACCACTCCCCCTCCTTTATCTGGCTTCATAATGCGTATACTTGTATCATTGGCCAATGTCTATAAAAGCTCTCTCTCGTCGGGTGTAAGATTGTAATATTTGGGTTTTCTTTACTTTTGACACCATTCCATTATGCTCATTTCACACAACTGTTCAAATAAATACTAAGCAAAAGGGGTAGAATGAATGTGCTACTTCTCCGAAGATCAGGGTTGGATAAGTTCCCTTTGTTGGATGGTAAAGTACATTGTAAGTTCAACTTCCTAGTGAACAATTTAATTTCATTTAAAAGGTCAACCATATCAGGCTAACTAGAAGGCACATATTTAAAGCCTTTTTGAAATAATGTATCAGAGGTGGAAGTGATGGTTGAGGAGAAATTATAAATCATACATCCCTCAAAATTGAAAACAGAGACAGTACCTTCATCTCAAGGACACAAGATTAGTTCTAAAACCGTCTGTTCCAGTAATTGGCTTTCCAAAAATCCTGGCTATGATACCCCGCCTGGGGGCTGGAAGGGCTGTTGACTTGCCTTTCCTGTTTTGCCTCTAGCTTCTTAGACCTATCAGGAATAGCATCACCAGCACCTTGGAGTAGGTCTTCACCCACCATGTCATCGCTAGATGTTCCAGTGCCATATCCCTTGCCCTCTCCCCCTCCACACAGGCATGGATAAATGGTCTTGTTTTTATAGTCATTAATATCATGTATGATCTTTTTCTGTTTCCATTTAAACTAAGCTGTTTCATATTCAGAAGTCTTAAGGATACACTGGAAATCATCCAGCCGATGCTCAAACACCAAGTTTTTCCTCATCTCAGAGTCGAGATTTGAAATCTCCTCCTCCAGTTGAGTTAAATGCCGCAAGTTGTCCTGTACAATGATTTCCATGAAGTCTATGCCCACATGATTGAAGCATTCCACCAATTCCAAGTGGAACACAGACCCTTGGATAACCCCACTAGGGTACTTGAAAATAAGTAAACCTTTTGGTACTCATTTACTAGAAATACAGCAATTAAGGAAGGAGTTATCAACTTGAATGAACTTAAATTTCATTACATTTGGTTAGTAATTTCAAAGACCTAATGATTCTCACTTCAAAAGTTAGATCACGGTCACTCACTTACCTAAAATTGTTCTCAGACCTCTCGAACAAACTCTCCAAATGAATGTTTCGAAGCAAACCAGTCCTGAACATTAAAATTGCCCCTAGTCATAGAAGTAACATTCCTTGAAGTGAGACAGATGCTGGTACGTGTTACAGCATGTAACCCACCATCACAAGCCGCAGCAGAAGATAAGCCTCTCTCCTTTACAAAACTTGATCTGTCACCAACATCAACACCCGATCTGGTACTAGCACTGTTGGAAAGTGCTACTAATGAATCCACATGGTCCCTGAGTTAGCCCATACACCGTATTAGTGCAATGAGATCAATGGTTGCACCACTTTAGCTGGAGCAAGCCAAATCGGAACCAGAGATGGAAAATAACTCTTGTCTGACATTCCAGAACAACAGTAACTAAGTAAATACTTCAACACAAAAACCAGGAACAGCATACTGCAAAGACTAAAATAAAATAAAATGTTGCACTGGATATCCCAGCAGAATCGTTAATTAAACTTCTGTTTTGGTGCTTCTACTAGG